>NC_043702.1:82574610-82632725 GCF_006229205.1 Suricata suricatta | reverse complement strand
CAAGGCGCGTCAGGCGCAGGCCCCGCCTTTGGCCCGCCCACGCTCTCAAGGCCCCGCCCATCCCGCAAGGTCCGGACGCTGAGGGCGCCGGGTCCCTGACTCAGCGGCGGATCCCGCCCGCGCGCGCCGGGCCACCTCAGCTCACAGCCCCCACTTCTCTTCTCACCTGCCCACTGCCCGAAGGCTTCGCATCGCTTCCTATCCCCCCGCGCGCCCTTTGCAGCTCTCATCAGCACCCCTCTCTGCCTCTTCAGCTTTTTGTACTCTTTCCCTAACCCCCTAGTATCGTTCTAAGCTCGCATTGGCGCCTTCTCTTTTCTTCTGGAAGGCCTTCGCCGCTCACTGAGTTGGCCTCGGCTTCCTCCTGCAGTTCTTCTGCCGGTTCCTCTTCCCCGTCCCCGTCCCTGCCCCTCTCCCTGGCTTGCTGGAGCCTCAGGGCCCCAGCGGGTACCCGGCGCCTTCCCTGCCACCTGTACCTGCTCTGCAGTTCGCACCTCTTTGGCCGCATCTGCCTCGCCTACGCGTCCTAATTTCCCTCCCTCTGGCCCGCTCTCAGAACCCTCTTGGCAGGCTCACACTTTACTTATGTTTTGTCCGTCCTATCTGTTCTGACTCCTCCACACACTTAGGTTGCATTTTGGGTATTCAACCATTGCTTGTCCATGCTTACATGAAGCTAAAGCCACACTGATGAACTAGAAGCACAAATCAAGGAGATAGATCGCAGAGGTGACCTTTCAGTTCCATAGTTGTCTCTACAACTATGTGTTAATTGACACTTACATTTAAAGGAATGGAATTTTTCTATTGGGGCTTACAACTCACAAATTTTAGATGTTTTTTCCCTCGAACCTTTCCTCAGTTTTGTTTTGTTTTGTATAAAATACATAGTAGAATGAGCACCATAACCTCTCGTTTTCTTACCTATAAATGAGGGATTCATTTGTCCCACATTTAAATTTTTGTTTCTGAATTAAAGGGTTTTGTATTTGGAAGGAGCATGTGGCTTAAGTGAGTCAGGAGTAGGCAAAACATGCACATGTTACTGGAAGTCTGGTAACTTCATTTTTAAAACTGCAACTTGGAAGAGTTAGGGTGTGATGTGGAAATGAGTTAGGAAATGAAGGAGGCTGAGTAGGCCTTTGGAGTTACATCCACATGTTGTTTTAAATTATGTGAGTAAACATTATTATCCTAAAATTGAGGAGTTTAAACTATCTTCTAAACAAAATCCAGGCTCTATGTGGACCTTCAAAGTTTAAAACCATTGTTGAATTGAACAACAGCATTACAAGTATTTGAAAGCCTAATAAACCATCTGTCCATCTACTTTATCACAAATTGGGAAAAGGATAAGTGTAAATGCCAAAAGCCGAAAACTGGGTTGCTAACTACACACAAAACTAATAAATCCTATCACAGAGAACAAGTATATGAAAAACTCTAACGACTATGGCCTCCGTTCCATTGCTTTGGAAATAGAATCATGTAATTTTATAATTGAATTATCTAGTCCTTAATATCACCTGGAGTCTAATCTTTTCATTTTACAGATGAAGAACTGAAGCCCAAAGAGGGTAATTTACTTGTTCAGTATTACCCAGATTTATTGGATTCAAAGCCAGTCATTATTCAGGTTTGGATCTTGTCTCACATACCTGCCTGTATCTGGCTTATACTACTCAACAGCAGAAGTCTTTGCCTTTGCAGTTTTGCCTACATGGTCTGAGTGATGTATGAAATTGAACTTGATATTAGCTAGGACGGTATTGCTCTTACAGGCCATTTTTGTGCCACTGGCTTCAAGGATTCCTATTTATAAACTCTATCTCACCTGCTCAGGGTTCATCTTTATAATCCAGGCAATTCTGGCCAGGCCTGTGGAGCCATGCCCCAACCAAACACATTTATCGGAGGAGGTGCAAAGAGCTGTCCATGACTGTAGATGTTATGAAGTCCCTATTGTCAAGAAAATTACAGAGGCGCTTGGATGGCTCAGTTGTTTAAATGTCTGACACTTGATATCACCTCAGGTCATGATCTCACAGTCTTGAGAGCAAGTCCTATGTTGGGCTCTGTGCTGGGTGTGAAGCCTGCTTAAGATTCTTTCTCTCTCTCTCTCTCTCTCTCTCTCTGTCTGTCCCCCCACTCTCACTCACACACACTTGCTCGCTCTTTCAAAAAAAAAGAAAAAGAAAGAAAAACATTATTTAAAAATGATGGGGTTACTGGGGAGGTAAAATATGAAATAAAATGATAAACGACTCACCATTACTAACCAAGAATTCAATCATAAAATCCAAATCTTAAACGGAAAATTATCCATGTAAATCAAGAAAAGATCTCTTAAAAGAACAAAAAGAAAGAAAGAAAGAAATGAAAAATTTGGATTGGTGTAAAAGACTGTTTAAACAAAGGTACAGGGAAAAAAATGAGCAAGCTAAGAATGGGGAAAAGTTAGGAGATCAGATAACTTAGAACAGGAGGCTCATTTTAGAAACAATAGAAAACCAAAGCTGAAATGGTAAGGTAGAATTATTCATAGAATGCCCTAATTTGAGCCTGAAAATTTTAGACTTGATCCAATAGGAGATCATTCCGGGTGGATTTGGCAGGGGAGAAGGTTGCAGATGAGACAGAAGACCGTAACTTTTGAAGTGGCAAGTGGGTTTTAAAAGAAAGATTAGTCATAAATACAACTAAGGAAAGATGTGATGTCAGTGAGTATATATACAGGAATCAAAGAAGAGTAAAAAGTCCAAGATGACTTAGGATGAAGGCAGGGTCAAGAATGGTATTCACTGAGCACATTGGAGTTGGAAGGTGACTGGCACTCAGAGGGTGCTCAAAGAGTGATCAGCCTCCCATTGGTAGACAAGGAAGTGAGAAATTTTCCCAAGGTAAGCTTTCCTATCCATCCCATCCTCATTCCGGAAAACTTTAGTTTGCTACTCAGATTGAATTAGAAAGAAAGCTCTCACCCTGTCATAGGCCTTATGCTGGTGTTTTATGGTCGACCTATTTTTATTTCCGTTTCAGCCCTACTGATGTAAAAGTGCTCAGTGGTGCAGTATATAATGTTACAGTCGGAAATAAATCAATGAGTGTTTGCTGAATACATACCAAATGCTTCTCCGCACTCTGCTAGGCCTGGAGGGCGGCAACAGTATAAAAAAGGCCTCTTCCTTTCAGAAGCTGCTGTCTGGTTGGAGAAAAAAAGGTCCACACACATGACACAATAGAAAGTAAATTCCACGGAGAGTGACAACAAACTGTGGGACGTGTAAAGTGTGCCTACATAGAAATAGGAGGGTATAGGGTTGAACAGATTAGAAATGATATAATCTCTAGTGTTCTTCATTCAACAGATTTTCATTAATCTTTAAGTTCTAGGCTCTGGAAGGAAAGCAATAAAATAAAAAATCTGCTCTCAGAGAGTATACATTCTATTTGGTAGAGACAGAGAGGAACAAATAAATATATAACTACCAAATTATAATAATGGCCCTAATTAAAGTTAAATGTAAGGGCATCAAAATGAGTAGAGAGTAGATTAGATCTTTCTGAGGAAAATTTAAACAACTTGAATGAAAGAAACAAGTCATGGAATGATCTGGAGAAGAGAAATTCAGGTAGAGAGTAAACTAGTGTAGAGCCCTCAGGAGGGGTCAAGCTTAGTGTCTTTGAGACTAGAAAAGGCAAGTGTTTTTGGAATGTAAAGAGCCAAAAGGAAAGTAAGGGAGATGAAACAGGAGAGAAAAGTAAGGCCCCCCTAGGTAAGAAGGGATTTTAAGTTCAGCTTATAGATATTTGGAAGATTAGTCACTCTGGAATTGTGGATTAGAGAAAGGAAAGATAACCTGGAAGACCAGAGAGAAGCCTGTGTGATAATTCAGGCAGAAGATGATGAAAGGAGGACAAGTCTGGTGACAGGGTTAGCAAAGAAGACAAAAATGTCAACGAGATCAACTATTGCGTATTTATGTAGGGTGGAAAATGGTGTTGGCTGGGGAGAGTTCACAGGGACAAATACAGCAAAAAGGTCAAGGAAAATAAACACGAAGTAAAAGCTAGTACAGTTAACTAGAAAGATGTCATGTGTGACCTCCAAGAGAAGACTTTTCATATGGGGGGTGCTAAGAAGTCAGGAAACGAAGGCAGTGAACTCTGACTGTAAAAATCAGTACAGATCAGCGGTGGCCAGATGGCTCTGTCGGTTGAGCATCTGACTCTTGATTTTGGCTCAGGTCATGATCTCAGAGTCATGGAAGGGAGCCCTGCATTGAGCTCCACACTGAGTATGGAGCCTGCTTGGGATCCTTACTCTCTCTCTCTCTTTCTCTCCCACTCTCCCTCTACTCTTCCCCTCCCTCAAATAAAAAAAAAAAATAAGTAAATAAAGAGAATCAGTACAACTAAAAATATACAAATTTAATTTTATTCTATTTACCTTCTAAGGCTTTTCACATTTGGAATACTATTGGACTTTTAAAGCCATTTGAACATCCCCAGCCAGGTCTAATATTTTGTCTTTATACTAGAGAACAAATGTATACCTTAGAGATATAAGTTTTCTGGGCCAAAAATTAGTCCCCATCAATATCTCTCTCCTCTACATATGATCAGAAAAAGTTCACTCTTACTCCTGGGATATAGCAAGAGTCTAACAGTAGAAACACGAAAGGAGATGCAGCACCATCTCAGTTATGGTTCCGTTATTGCCACCTGTCATGTTTAGACCATGTGGGCTGTGGGTGTTACCTTAAGCACATCACATAACCCCGCTGAACTCCAGGGTTCCTTGGTAAGGAAAAAGAGTCTCAGATCTTAAGCTTATAGACATACATGTTGGCACTTCTATAAAAGAGAAACAAATACCATTCTGTGAGATCCACATGAACGGCTCCTACGACTCCAAGTAATTCTTGCACAGTCTTTCCAAAAAGACAACTTGGTTGAACTAAATGTTCTTTTGTTCAGCACATTTCAAGCAAATTTCAGAAAATTTCAAGACAAATTTCCAGGGTTTTTTCCCCCCCTGGAAACAAACTAGTCTAGTTTGATAGAATAGAAGGAGAAGTGTAAGTCCCCTCCATTCACGGTTATGCAGCCAGAGTATCTCAAGAAAACCAAGCTCGACTCTGGCTAAGATGTTTCTACACATGCATGTGCATGCCTTTTCCCAATTGTCTGCTGTAGGTGAGTAGAGTGTGTTAATTCATTAGGTGTTATTCAAAGATGGAATGTTATTAACACTCTCTTTTACTTGGAATATACTTCGTTTGGGGGTCCATTAGGAGCAGTTAATCTCTTGGGATGGTTTGGAAATCATTAAATTCAATGAAGGAAAAAAAAAAGTGCAAGTTATTCTAAAAATAATCATGAAATTTACTATGTTTAATTGGCTGGCCCAAATGCTTCTCAAGTCAATAGTGACCAAAGATCCCTAGCATTAATGAACAATTACCATATTGCTGAAATCAACACCATACTTGGCCTGAAAAGCCTTCTTGTTTTTGGTGCTTAAGAAGCCAAAAACATTAGTAGCCCAGGAAATATAAAATGTACTCTCTGTTGATACATTGATCTCTTTAAATTACAGTTTAGCTATTCCAACAATACAATGAAAGGAATTTGCTTTGTCATTGTTACCTTTTGGCCCAGAGACAGAAGAATTTTACACTGCAGTTCATCTTGTACCTTTTATCAAGGATAAATTCATGTTTTTATTTAAAAGCAAAGAAAGCTTACATAATCTCTCCTAATGATTAGCCCTTCCAGAAATTATCTGTTGCTTGGAATCAGTGTCAGCCAACCAAGTTCAGATGGTAAAAAAGTGTTTGATCTGCAGTGATGTGATTTAGAATACTGTGTGCATAGAAGGTACAGCTATGCACATACAGAGAACATATTTATCTAATTTGACTGCCAGTGATTTAATTAATGTTTGTCAAGCACTTTGAACATGAAAAGAACTATCTGAAAGCTGAGAGCTATTACTCATAATCATTTTTTCCTATTTGTTGAACTAAAATTAACATACAAATGTGATACTCATATCTGCAAGAGATACACTCCTATTATAACAAACCCATTGGACTATACTTTAAGAAAGTCTCATTAAAACTTTAAGGCTCTGGTTTCCAAAAGTCAGGCTTCAAGCTGGTTGGGTATCATCCATCAGTAGATTTTGAAGCATACAGGCTAAATAAACAACAGTGACAGCTTGGGGAAGTGTATGCACCTGTTTATTGAGAAGATGTTAACAAGGGCAAATCTAAAATAAGAATGCATACCGCAACCTGATTTTTAAGACATTTTTGTGCATGCCTACACTTAAAATCACCCATATTAACATCTAATTTTTTCCTTCCAAATTTCTCTCCAAAGAAAAACTACTAATGAGCACGAAGCCTCAGTAACAATCTGAGAGGGAAAGGAAGAATGAAAAGGCCCTATTTTAGGGCTTGGAGGAGAAACAAACATGATGTTTTCCTCTGTTGTGTTCTCTCCAAGTCAAGTATAATTGGCAAAAGAGGAAGAAAACGGAAGGAGAAAGTAAGAGCCTGGACAAAGGCGCTGATCTAACATGATTCGCCACAGAGAGTTTTTGGCAGTGTTGCATTCATACCTACAAGGGGTTGGGGGGACATCCAACTTCCCTTGACTATAAGGCATAATGAACCCCTTTGTAGAATAGAAGGGGTAACTTGAAAAGATGCTGACTTTCCCACATGACTTGTTTTTGATTTTTAGTTTCATTTCATCCAGTACCCTGAAGAGAATTTTTACATTCACCGCAGAATCTGCCTTCCATGTTCATCTTGCTACACACAGTCGTTGGTAGAATAAGCCTGATGAAGGCACTAGTAGTTCTACTTCAACCCTACAAAATTGAACTTGATGCATGGGCCTGGCAACGTGCCCTTTCAAAAAGCTCCCTACCCCCTATGATTTTTATATTTACTAATGTTTCAGAAAGACTTCCAGAAGAGGTATGACTTACATTCTCTAGTCATTCTTAGCACAGATCTTACTTTTAGTCATCAGACGTGGCAGGGACAGGTGTACTTACAAAAGACTATGAGATTTTCCTACATTTTCCACCCCCTCGTTAGTTTGGTTGGGGGCTTGAAGAGAAATAAAGTTGGTTGCTTCTGGCCAAGATTTTAGGAGTACTTTTTCCACCTGTGCCTGTGGCCCTGAAAACCTTGGTTTCCACATGGCACAGCTGTGACTGTAGCTCTATGACGAAAACAATCCTGGATTTTTGGGAACTGGTCTGGAGAGCAACAAGATCCTCCAGAGATTTCCTAAGAGCTACAACCAAACCTGTAACGGTTAAAGAGATGAGTGGCCCCGAGTTAACTACACCAGCATGATTAGTCTATCCTGAAGAACACAACTCAGTTAAGGTATCTTTCACAACTGCAGAAATTGTTTCTAACTTTGGACCTTAGAACAAGTGAAGGAATAATGGAATGAACGGCGCACAATTTACTAGGTAGATCAATTAAGCACAAATGGATATGCAAAAATCATAAATACAATGTTGTATGGTAGAAAAAAAGTTCTTATGTAGTTTAGTTCTGATTTTTAGTTTTCAATCTTCCCTTAAAAATCAAAGAATTTGTGAAATCTTCAGCCTACCATGCCTAGGAAAACCATCTTTGTCCTTAGCATTCCTAGATCCTCTTCTTTTCTCCATCCTGGTTGTATGTCATTAACAGCCTATTTTTGAGGTTCTCAGACGGAGAAAGTTATCCATATCCAATGCCAGTCAGAAGTGGATTGGTTACTTGTTTGTATTTGCTGTTTAAAGTTCACTCCTTAAGTGCAACAACTAAATTTCTATGACATGAGCCACTCGTAGTCCTAAGTTTTACGGCGCAGATGTGTGCGATGCAGAAATAGACTCACTCCCCTGTGTGCTCTTGGTTCTGTCCTTACATGTCTGGGTCTGACACCTACGAAAAAGATGAACCAGACAGCTTCGGAGGGAATGAATGATGGAAGAACAACTTCCGTGGAGACGGAACACTTTGCAAAAGTCACGGATCTATACCGTTTGCTGGTCTATCCCTGAAGCATTGTCTGACAGCAGAAAGCCAGTTTTTGCAATCGAACCATTTCAAAATCACTTGTTGAGAGCTACAGACACATAAAGAAGGGGTAGGGAAAACCCTTTCATGGGTTCTCAAGCACTGCAGAGAGTCTTCTGTCAGTAACTATACCCTTGCTTACCAATCTTAGAGCTGCCTCAAATCTTTTCTTGAAACAAGAGGGAAATAAACAAAACACGAGCTAGCTACAGTTTGCTTCTCCCATGAGTAGAGTATGATTGACAACATTTCTTATATTTCAACACATCACCTTTCCCTTAATTCACAGACCAAATAGGGGGGAAATAAAGCGTACTGTATTCCTTTTCCTGTTGCTTTTTCAATAATTCCTGAGCAAATCCACATAACATTCCTGCAGTTGAGTAGACCCACACGAAATGGACTCATTGAAATCTTTTTCAGTTCCATTTAGTATTTATTTGTCTCCATTTTGAAATAGGGCCATGCTGCTTTTGTTCCTATAGAAAAGAAGTTATGATTTAAGAAAACTTTACAAAAGGGAAGCCGATCTTGATGTTATCAAACTTCCCTCTTTTCTTTTAACAGAATGTTTGAGAAAATGCCAATTTGTGTTGCCTATCATCAGAACTTTTCAAGATCTTATTGCTTTTGAAAATTAACTTGCATAAAACTATATGACTTTCTTTAACAGATGATGTTATATTCCTCTCTGAATAGTTAGCACCAAAATTTGTCTCTGGAAACTGAAATAGTAAGACTGCATCAAATGTTTTAGATGAAATGTTGCCATTACTAATTTATACATGTATTTTTAGGGGGAGCTGTGCATTCATTTAAACTCAGGTATCCATATTCTTTCGTGGTGAGTGTTAACCAGAAGGCCATTTTTGTCCAGACTGTCACCGGATGGCTTTATAATTAGAAGATTCACTCTAAAATGAAAGTCTGAGGTTGATGAGGCAGAACTAGCTATGTTTTAAAGGGAAATTCTTATTAGTACAAAATATTGGAGAACAAACAAAATCAATTTTTACAGGCAAATTAACCAAATTGTTCCTTATTATAGTAAACATTGCAAAAATCAAGAGGATGGACTACATGTATTAGCTATACTCCAGCAAGAGTGAAGTCCTATGGTCTCATTTATGTGCAATAATTATTCTTACTGGCTTTTTCATAGTTTGGGTAGTGACTCATTTTGTTTTATGTGACCTTTGTTCTCCAGGATTGGCTGCTATTAAAAAGTAGAGGCAATAAAAATAAAATAAGCGTTTACCAGGCTACCTGGGTTTTTAAAAACACCTGAACATCAAGGGTAAAGCAAAGATTACTAGTGTTAGGTAATCCCGCACCTTCACATCCTTACATTGGGTTTGAGTATTTGAAAAGTAAGTTTTTTTACTAAAGGACATTTAGTAAGACAACTTTTGGCAGCACATTGTTTTAGCATTTAAAAAAGTTGAGCACAAAAATTAAGTTACTTAAGCATAGGCTTTTACTTCATTTTGCATTCCTACCATTTGGTTTTCCTTTGAATGTGGGTGAATATGTTAGAAGAGGGAGTATATTTCAAAGAAACAGCTTAATAAAGCAATTTACTGTCAGCAGGTCACTGCTAATAAGCAAATCTTTTATAAATCATCAGACTGAGTAGATTACAAAAGATGGGGTGAAAACCACTGCCAAAAGACACAATTTCCAAGGGGTTTTCAAAAATGATGAAAGCATCTAAATGTCAGTGCAAGAATACACACACACAAAAGAATTAACTTCTTAAAGGTGTTTCGCTCGATATTTTTCAACTTTTGATCTTGGAATTTCCCAAACATACACAACAGTAGAGAGAATGTTACTACTACAAGGGATCCCATGAAGTCATGAACATGTTTGCTATACTTGTTTTAGATTTCATGATTTCTTTGATGTTGGTTTTATTGCTAGAATGTTTTTTAAAGAAAATCCCTATATCATGTCATTTCACTTATAAGTACTATAACAGTATACATCAAAAACCAAAAAGAATATTTTCTTATGTAATCATAATGCAAATATCACATCTCGGTATGTGTAAAAGGTCTTTTCTCACATCTCTTAAATCATCATAGGTTCGCAGTTAGCATTTTCTTGTTTGATTTTTATCTTTACCCTTTTCTCCTTTACAGGCATCCCCTCAATTAGCAAAAGAAATCCTACTCTTGGATTAGGTTATTTTTAACATATCCCTGGGACCCTGCCTATGCCTTTCTTTGGCTTAGTGTGTTATCCAGAATCTTACACATTTCCAAATTCTGCATTGCAATTGGCATGATGCAAGAAAATTAAATTTAAATTCTGCTCAAATCCCAAAGTTTTGTTGAGTGTAAAAATATGTAATTTACAAAAACTGAAAGGAATCTATAATCTAGCTATGACTGTGTTGAATAATCCACTAGGTAAAGTCTAGGATGTTTTCCTGAGATCCTTTGTTTGCAAATGTAGAAAACCAACTTTGGCCAAATAAAACCAATAAATGCATAAACATTAAAAGTAAATTGGGGCTCCTGGGTAGCTCAGTCGGTTAAGCGTCCGGCTTTGGCTCAGGTCATGATCTCACGGTTCATGGGTTGGAGCCCTGCATCGGGCTCTGTGCTGACAGCTAGCTCAGAGCCTGGACCCTGCTTCGGATTCTATGTCTCCCTTTCTCTCTGACCCTTCCCTGCTCATGCTGCCTCTCTGTCTCTCTCAAAAATAAATAAGAAACATTAGAAAAAATTTTAAGAAAATATAAATAAAGGTAAATGTAGGGAAAGCTTTATAAAGGATAGGATCAGATTCTCTTGGGGAAGAGAGTTCTGTGGAGCAGAATATGGTGGGCAGTCACTTCAGAGCACTGACATTGAGACAAATAAGTTCCATGTCTTCTAACTTTGTATCACTACTCAGCTCAGTCTTAGTCTATGCATGTGTTCACTCCTTGGCTAGGGCATAATAGGATCCCTTAAAACAGGAAGTTTGACCAAGACCACACAGGATAAAATAGAAATGGTTTCCCAAAGAAAAGTCAGGTGATAACTACCCAAACAAGAGAGAACTGATGCCTGGTAGGCAAATTCAATGAGGCAGGATGAGAATATAGAAGCTCTTCAATAATCGTCATTGACAATCTGTCCTTCAGATCTTATTGATGAGTCATTGAAAACCAGACTTCCTTGCCCGCCAACTCTGACTTTTCACTCTTTTCTATATTTATGCACTACTATTAGAATCTATTACTTTAAATGGATCCCCTTTCTCAGAAATCATGTCCCCTCCATCAGAACTCCCTGTTCCAAATACCTATAACATCCAACCTACTGGAACTGATGAGTTCTGTTGACCTGATACCATCCCATTCTCTTTTCTTGGGTCGGTAAAGATGGATTAAAAAATTCCAGTCTAATTTGAACCTCTTCATTTCCTTTTTGGCTCATACTGTTACTCATTTATTACCTTTCCTTCCAGTTCTCTATTAGAATAAATAATAGTAATTTTAAAATGTGAATCATTCCCTCTGCTCTTTCTGCCAGAACTGTACCCTTCCATACACAGGTGCCACACATACACACTGCACTCACACACCAACTTTGTCACTGCCTAGTGTGGCACAAAAGAGGCACAAAATAAATACTGAAATTTAATTGGGCTGTAGAAAATTTAGCACTGTTCAAGTTTGCTCTGTTCAGAGACTACTGGGCTAGGGGATATGACATTTTTCCTTTAGGGCCAAATGTCATAATCAGTATTTAAGAGGATGAAAGGAAGGAAAGTTGTTTAAGCATTATTTTGATATTCAGGTGAGTTACTTTCTCCTATCTGATTAGCCTACTAAAAGATAGTTTCAGGCCCTCTATAAATAGATATTTTAGAATGCATGAGGGAGTGGTTCATTCAGGAATTACTTCCATTCAGTTTCTTCTTTCAAATGTTCTCAGTTCTTCTCTCTGCCTTCACAGTTCCCGTCCCAGGGAGGCAGATCCTGACGGCCCATTGGATGCTGGAGGCACATTCTGAGAAATTGCTGGGACAGAGAAGGCCATCGAGCAACAGCTGCTCCTTCCAGCCTCCACTCTGAGCCCCTGAGACTTCCTGCTCCTCCCCCACAATTTCTCTCTCCCCTTCATTTCTAAGAAATGACTTCTCATCTTCTCCCAGATTTCAAGCACTGACTTAAATCCAGTCAGCCATTAGTATTAACAAATATATTCTTTTAACTGTTGATATGGGACACCATGACTTTGTTTGCTTGATGAGGGGGGTGCGGGGAAAGAAAGTCGGAGTGTCTGGAACATTATCAAGGAGGGGAAAGGACCGTAAGATGGAGTATAGTCTGGGCACACAGGCCTTGGGGTCTGGGTAAAAGGTTCTTGAATTTTATGCTAAAATTCTCCCCCCTCCCCCGTCTCCCACACACACCTGCGCCACTTTATAGTGTCCCCATCTCCCATGGTTTGTAAGAGCCGTGATCATATTTTATATGAACATGGGATGTTATGTGCCTGCAGACTATACAGCAGGAGGATATTTTATTAATCAAATATACCTACCCAGGAGTTAAAATTGAATTAAGAACTATTTGCTAAGGTAAAGGGCCTCCAAAGAACAAAGACATGGTAAAGACAGAAATGTCACATTCAGTGTGAGAGCTTGGACCACCAGTCTCACCTTCCAACCATCACTGCCCCACGTTGTAACCAAACGCGAGTGAGCAAGCAAGAGCATTTCCGCCCACTCCAGTTGTGCCCTGTCGGAGTTCCCCAGACCTCCTTGTGGAGGCCTTCCTGCCAACAAGCCCAGCGCTGGTCTGGATTCCATCCCACTGTCATCAGAGCTGGGTGAGTCAACACCAAGCGGCTAGTTGTGTACTTTGTGCACTCTCCCTCTCTGTCTGCAGGCTTCTGGCCCGCCAGATGACCTGGGGGGGGAGGTGTAAAGTCGGGCTCAGCAGGGAGCATGGGAGGAGGCTCAGAGAACAGCGGCCCGGCCGGCCTTCGGGTGTGCTTAACCAGTTCCAACCCCTGACCAGTCTCAAAGTCCGAAGGAAACAAAAATGAACCTTAGGTGATGGATAAGTACATTCTATTTAAAGACGGTATAGATATTGAAGATACGATTCATTTCCACAATACCACACTCTCCTTGTTCCCTAGCTTCTTCTTTCCCTTTGGAAACAATTTTTCTTCTCCCTCTCTGTCCCCATGTTCCTTATATGTGAGCCTGTTCCACGGTTTCACTTGGTTATCATATCTAGGGGAATCTCACCTTACAAATTTTTAGAAATATGTTCTCATTATTAGAGTTAGTTCAGGATCTCTCCATTTCTCTCCTGGCGAGTTGCAGCGGCCTCCTGACTCGATTCCTTCCTGGCAATCTAGTCTCTGACCAGTCATTTCTTCAGAGAAAATTTTCCAACATGCAAATTTGTTCACAGCACTGCTCTATGTAAGCCATTCCAAAGTCTCTGCAGTAGCCACAGGACAAAAATCTCAAATATTTAGCATGGTAAATACAGTTTGTCTATGGCCTATCCTCTGTCTCTGTCCCCTTGCCTCCCAATCTCTAGCATGAATTTTTAGCCCCAGCCATAACAGAAGTACCGTAATTCCCCTAAAATGCCTTACTCTCTTATAACTCTGGGCCATTGGTTATGTAATTCTTCATGTGGACTCCCTATTGTCTACCAGATGACACTAAGTCACTCCCCAGAGCAATATCAAGCCCACCTCTTCTGGGAAGCCTTCCATGATTCCACCAGACCACACATTTCCTCAGTGCTGTCACAGCAACCTTCTGTTATAACATTTCTTGTGTTGCTATTTCTCTCCGCTGATATGCCCATTCCCTCTCTGGAGTGGAAGCTACTCAAATAAAGGGTCTGTATAGTCTCTGTTTAATATTCCTGGTAAGTAACACAGAACCTGGAATACTGTGGGCATTATTGCTTACTACATTAGTGAATGAGGTCATGAATGGAGAGAAAGTAGGCTACAAGTATAAAAATCTATTAAGTCTGAGCACACAAAAACAGAGATCTGATATGGACTTCTTTGTTTGCAAATCACACAGATGCAACTTAAATTAGCTTAGGATAAAAGGAGGATTTATTGGAAAGACACTGGAATATCTCAGGTAATTGAAAAAAGAATAAGTCAACAGAATACTGAGAAAAAAAAGGCCTGGGAAGCAATTCAGCATGCAAGGTACCTGAAACAGAGGTTTGTCTGACATGGGCGTGTGTGTCTGGATGTCTCTTCTGGCCAGTGCTGCTCAGCACGACTACTCTTCTCTCAATATAAACTTGTTCTTCAAGGTCAGTGGTCCTCATTGTTGGAATCACCTGAAAAGTTTTAAAGATCTAGTAACACCTGGGGTTCATCCCAGACCATGTCTGTTAGGATTTCTGGTTGTTGATGCCAGGGCATTTCGAAAAAGTTTCAGGGGCCCATCCCTATGTGCTGCTAGGGTTGAAAACTACTGTTCCACGTGTGGGAAACAATGTAGCCAGTAGTTCCTGGGTTTCTGATCTCATTCCCACAGCTTCCCACTCAGGGGAAAACCCATCTGGGGGTCTGGGGGGCTCAGTCGGTTGAGTGTCTGGCTTCAGCTCAGGGCATGATCTTACAGCTCGTGGGTTCGGGCCCTGCATCGGGCTCTGTGCTGACAGCTAGCTCAGATCCTGGAGCCGGTCTTCAGATTGTGTATCCCCCTCTCTCTGACCCTCCCCTGCTCAAGCTGTCTCTCTCTCTCTCTCTCTCTCTCTCTCTCTCTCTCTCAAAAATAAATAAAACATTAAAAAAAACCTAACTGGCTGTCAGTTCTCCTTCAAAAATGTCTCAGAATAAAAATCTTTTTGGCTTCGGTTGGATCCAGTGCTTATTACTGGATCTATCCATAATGGCCAGATGTATGGGTCACATTAAATACAGCAGCTCATGCTGACTACTATGTTGGCGAGTGTGTTCAAAGCAGTAATCCTTCCAAAGAAAGATGATGTTTGCAGAAGGAGGGTGTTAACCTACAAAATAATTTCTAATACATGTGTAATAAAATCGTATTTACAACAAAATTAAAACTCCTTAGGCAATAAATGTTTGTTCATTAGATTAAGGCAGGAATGACAATACACATTGTGTGATACAGTTGATCAGTATGGTGTATCTTATATGACTTAGATAGAAATAGTAACCCTTTCACATAAATGATGTTGTTCATGTCACTGCTACGTCATCTTACCAAAATGGTGTTTTGTTTTATTTTTTCCCTTAGTTCTCTGTATAAGCAATGACAAGGTTACGAAGTTTGGTTTGTCTGTTTGTTCAATACTGGTTCAGTTTAATCCTCTTTGTGAGCAGAAACAAACATAGGCTAATTTTTGCCACATGCGCCAATGTGTCGTTTCAGACCAAAGGCAAAAACAAAGGGTAGAGAGTGGGCACAGTGACAATGAACTCTGGCTCCTGACATTTGGGCGTCTTGGGAGTGGTTGGAAATCAGTAGAGGAAGACATTTCCACTGTGTTCGGGGAGTCAAATGAAGGACAAAGACAAGCGGCAGGAAAGGAATTTGCCAGCAGGTAGATCTGTACTTGGACAGAGAAGGTGTTACATTCCAGGGCTAATGTTAGAAGAAACCAGAGGTGTCTAGACACTCCTGTCTGCCCCTAGAAACCTCGCTGGGTAGTCAGGAACTGAGAAATGTCTGGAAGAGAAAAAACAGTACTTACTATCTGGCCAAACTCTTCAATAGTTTATTTTATGTTTAAGAATATAAATATGAATACTATGGGGACTATTAAAAGTGGCTGCCTCTGGGAAGTACAATTGGTAGATTGTTCATTTTTTGCTTTGTCTCTATATTTTTATTATTTTATAATGTTTGACATATAATGTCTTTTAAACCAATAGGAATGTGCATGTAAGCTTTTTAAAAAATATAGTATAACAAGGTGCCTGGGTGGTTCAGTCAGTTAAGCATCTGACTTCAGCTTAGGTCATGATCCCACGGCGTGTGAGTTTGAGCCCTGCATGGGGCTCTGTGCAGTGCTGACAGCTCAGAGCATGGTGCCTGCTTCGGATTCTGTATCTCTCTCTCTCTCTCTCTCTCTCTCTCTCTGCCCCTTCCCCGCTCAAGCTCTGTCTCTCTCTTCCTCTCTCTCTCTCAAAAATAAATAAAACATTAAACAATATATAGTATAACAGGAATGACACAGTAAAGTTTTTACATATTTTAGACATTAGAGAAATAATCCTGTTTTTTTTTTTTAAATATCGGATACAGTCATTATCTTGGTTAAGTAAAATACACTGATTCCACACTAGTAGGAAGAAAAAAATTCCCCTGGGAGAGAGATAGCAAGGAGAACTGGTACTGGATACAATTTTTATGTATGTGTGTGTGTGTGTGTGTGTGTGTGTGTGTGTGTATTTTGTGTGGATGAAGAACCCCAGAGACAAGAGAAGAGTATATGAAGTCGAAGTCCAAGGGTAGAATCCCAGCTGGCACATCTTTTTTTTCTAAAGCCAGTGGAGTGGCCCTCGTTACCTTCAGCTGTCTAGCTCTGAAAAATAAAAGCTGTTTAGGTATTTCATGCTTTTTACAGGGAACGCTGAATCTCAGTCCCTGGTGCTGAATTCCCTGGGGATACAAACAGACCTTTTCTCAGTGAAAGGGTGGCACGTTAGAAATTCATTCCTGCCTCTTTCCCTAGGACTCTCTCCTGGACCGGAGGCACAGGCTGAGAGAGACTGTTATTATTTGTGCCATAATGCAGGAGATCTACTGTGGGAGTTTAAATTCTACTGTGTATTTTAAAAATGATTATAAAAAGGCATTCAGGTACAGCAGGCCTCGTGCTTCTTTTATAAAGGTTTAAGCAAATAAGCAAACAAGCGACTGGGCCATTGTTATTTAATCCGAGTCCCTAAGGCCCAATACTTCCTCCAGTACATACACATGAGCTCCTGGCTTCAGTGGGAGTCATGACTCACAGCTGAGGGCAGAGCTCAGCCCTTTGAATTCCCGCGGCAAGGCTTTCAGAAAGAAAGAACGAACATGAAAAGAGAAGGGGAGAGAAATCTCAGATTGTATTCAAGGCTAAGTTCCTGAGGTCTAGAATTCCTTGCATCTCAGCTCAAGAAGGTGCTTCCTGCACACCTCCACCACAGTGTAGCCATATTGTTGAAATTTCCACATCTGAAGAAGCAGACGACTTAGCAAACACCTTCCCACAGATATTTTGAAGATGTTTGCCTCTTTCTTGATGAGTAAAGTTTTCTTTCCAACTGCTCTCCTTTTTGTCAGCTTGCCAGTTCCATTTCCAGTATTGTTCTGCTTAGATTGCTAGGAGGCAAATGAGAGGCAAGGGAAATACAGTCCTGGGAGAGGAAGGCAGGGTCAGGGGGGCACGTAAAGAAAGCCGGGGGAACCCGGCCTGGGGAGGAGGTAGACTTAGCAAACCTGGGGGAAAACGGTGGAGTGAGAGATAAAATAAGAGCATTCAGGACAAGGGATTAGAGAGATAAGGAGTTCAAGGAAGAAACACAAATACAGAAAAACAAGCACAAAAGGATATGTAGATGACCAAAGTCAATACTAAAAAAGAAAATATCCTCATTTCATTTTAGAAAGAGGTGTTATTGATGTCTATTTCCCTCCCCCACCCCAGTTTTCTCTTGAGCACTTTTCATCAACTTTCATTTGGCAATGTTACAAAACACCAACAGTATAGATATCAGCTTTCTTTGTTTTCTTTAGATGGAAATAGTTTATTGACCTTGTTTGTTTCTTAATAATATAATGGAGAAGGGTTAAGTAGAAGGAGAAATGTGTTAAAAATTAATTTTCATTTGCATTAGAGTGCTTTATACTAGTTATAACTAAATCTACAGTTTCATAATCAGGAAAAACATATTAAAGTTCAAGTATTAAATTTTTAACATTTGGGTATTCAGATTTAACAAAATAGGCACTCTTCCTCAAAATAAACCTATAAAAATGCAGTCTATATGGTCATTGATAAAAAAAAATTATTCTTTATCCTAAGTATTGCAAATACCAAAATATGCAATTTAGTGGATGGAGAAAGATCAACCAGCGATTATACCACACATTGGCAAATACTAAACCAAAGTTATATGCAGGGCACCATGACTGGCTCAGTCAATAGAGCATGTGACTCTTGATCTGGGGCCACTAGTTAAACCCTATGTTGGGCATAGAGATTACTTGTAAAAGAGAGAGACAGATAGAGAAAGCGAAAGTTATATTGAAGACCTGTGTGAGCACAGCCTGAGGGAGAACACTGAATGAGAATCTGGGCTTGGGATGGCTACCTGGAGGACATGATGCTTGAGCCAGATATGTGAGAACGATGAAAGTTGGTGTTACACAGAAGGAAGTAAAGATAACTGTGGAGGATGATGAGAAATTATGATATTCCTGGAAGAAGAAACTGAGTATGCAAAACACAGCCAGGATGAAATGGAAGAGGGGGTGGGAGGTAAAGATAAGAGATAAACAGGACATTTGTGTGAAGCAAAGATATTTGACTTTATCCTGAATGGAATAGGAACCTATTTGAACATCTTAGCCATCTAGTTTGGCGGAGCAGTGTATGTTTTAGGAAGTTCCCTTGATGCACAATGGTGGGCAAGGACTAGAACAGAGGCAAGGAATCTAGCTAGGAGACCATTGACAGTAATCCGGGTAGCTGGGGGTATGCCCGGAGAGTGAATGTGGGGCTAGGAAGACGTGAACAGATTTGACTACGTGAAATAGTTAGAATTGACCAAACTTCATGACTGACTGAATGGTAGGGATGAGAAAAAATGGAAAGTCCAGGGTGACCTGACTTTATAATGTATATAAGCTTGTATATACAATAAATATTATTTCTGGAAAGATACAATATATTCGGAGTTTTATCTCTTGGTAGTGGGACTGGCAGTCATGTAAAGGCCAATTTCTCAGAGCTGGACATCAGAGTAGATGGGAGTAGCTTCAGCAAATTAAAGTGGAATTTTAAAAATGGAATGAAAAAAATGTGGAACCAGGAGGAGGTGCAAGTTTTAGAGGAAACCATTTGCCCTGAAGCCAATGAATCAGGAAGAGACTGGAGTAAGGATAACAGAGCCAGGGGATGAAGCTCAAGAAGGTGAGATGTAAGGACCTGGTTGAGAGAGAAGAGCTCCTGAAGAAGCCTGAGAGGTGAACAGAGAATTGGGAGGGAAACCAGGGAAATGTGCCATGACAAAAGGGGAGAAGCGAGTTTCCAGAAGGATGAAGTGATGAATAGTGCCACAGACACTTCAAATAAGACAATGCCTGAAAAGTGTCCAGCAGGGTGGTTGTAAAGTTGAGGACAGGGGCACAGACTATTCCTAAAAAAGCTCTGTGAAAGATAGATGCGATGTAGGCAAGGAATTTGTCATCATTACTGTCATTATTATGATCACTACCATGATGATGGAAGAGAAAAGTATGTTTACATGGAAAGAGTACACAGAATGGGAGGGGCCAGAGAGTCAAGTAACTGGGACAATAATAGATGGAACGGACTTCCTAAGAACAGAAGAGATGGCAATATTTGTTTTGCTAATGCCTGGCACAATTCCAGGGGGCACAATTCATGTTGTATTCTATGTGAATTTAGCTAACTGGAGCACAAGTCTAGGGAGGCAACATTTACATAGAATACAACCTGCATGATGCCACCAGAGTCACACACAGGTGACCACCGTGAGAATGCAGAGTTGCTTGGAGGGATGACCCATTTTACCTTTACACCCTCTTCTGAGTGACAGCGAAACGGCATCTAACACACTGAAGCTCCCTACACTGAAATCAAGGTTAACTGCTAGGGACTCGCACTCTATTTGATAGCTAATATCAACAGAAAAGTACAGCTAAGTATTCTGTGTTACCAACCCAATTCTCTTCTAATACCATTCAATAGATGTTTGTTGAGCACTTCTCACGTCTCGCTCATTGCTAGCTAGCGTAGGCTTTGAGGAATGCAAAAAATGCTCAACAATCAATAGGCTGAAGCTGATTATAATCTGGTCCGAAAGACCAAACCTATCTATTCACTCAAAACTGTTAGGAGATAATGCAAAATAACCTGTGTGAAACAAACACTAAAGGTTAAGAGTTTCATTTAATTGAGAGAAAAGGAAATTTAAGATCATCTTGTTTAGCGGTTTTCAAACTATGTTTCCTGGAACCCTGGGGCCTCGTGCCTATGCTTCAGGAGTTCCACAGAGTATGTCTTGTCTGACAAACACTGAAGAGGTAAATTGTTCCAGGAGGCTCCCAACAGCAATATGTGCAGTAAAAAAATTAGAAACAACCTCAATGTCTTTCTATAGGGATCTATGTAAATAAATTATGGTGTCTTCATACAATGGAATACTACATAGTTATTTTTGAAGGAAAAATAAGCCTGTATGAATTGTTAGAGAAAGATCTTCAAGGTATATAATCAAGTTGAAAAGGCAAGTTGCAGAAAAATATGATTAATGTAATGTTATTTCTAAAAAAATACATATATATGCATACACATGCATATATGTTTGTGTGTAGCTTGTTTATACATTAAATATTATTTCTGGAAAGACACAATGTATTGAGAGTTTTATCTCTTGGCAGTAAGGCTGGGAGTGGTGGAGGGAGGAAATGTAAAATTATTAGTCTAGCTCAACCTCCTCATTTTATTGATCGAAAACTGATATTCAGGTATATTGTGACTTACCCTAGGTCATATAGATAGTATTAGTAAAAACAAAAACAAAAAAACACAGACCTCAACTCTTGATTTCTTGTTTGCTTCTCTTTATATCTCAGGAAAAGATCAGTATTTATTAACCAATAAATAAGATCAGGAGGTATTTACCTCTCACCTCTATTTCCTACATTTCCCCTGTTCTCTACCATAAGTCATCTCTCATTCAAGTTCTGCCCTGTGTATAACTAGCTTTTCTTCTTTTACCTAATACATATGTATAGTTTCACTTTCCAAGCAATGGTACTCAAGGTAGCTATGAATTGTTATACTGAATAAGATTTTAGCTCTTGAAAAACAGTCTGTCTTCACCCCGGGCAGTGGGGCAACTACTGTAACACACACTTAATGAATATTGGTTCAGTTGAAATGCCTGTTGACCTCATAGCTTCCCTTGGGGACAGTGGCTTCATGCCCAAGCAGAAGGTGCCTCTGGGTAGGACTTTGCTCTGTCCCCTACTGCATGTGGGACCTTAGGCAATTTACAAGACTCTTCTATGACTTAGTTCCAACATTTGCAACTAAGGATATGACTTGAACATCTTACCTTACTGAGGTTTGCTGTGAGAAAAGGAAGTCATAAAGGATGTAAAGTCTCTAAACAGTTCTTAACACTTTTGAGGGAATTACTACATTTTGATGGAGTCAGGATCCTAGCCCTGTCCCTCACAGAGTGTGACCTTAAGGGAAGCCATGTGCTATTGTCTCTGCAACTCTCAGTATCATTGTCTGTTAATTGAGAACGGTAACATAAACTCCTGGAGTTATTTTTCAGGAATAAATGAGTTGATGAACTAAAGTGCTTAGCTTAGTGTTTGACACATGAAGCACTTGAATACTGTTAGCTGCTAGTGTTTTATTGCTATACCTTTAAATATAATATTATTTGTTGTCTGTTCAGGTCTGTTGTTAGTAGGCCACTTCAGTGCTTTCTCATTTTAGCATCATTAATATTATTTCAAATTCACCTTTGAAAATCAAGCAAATAAAAATATACATTTTTGTCAGGAAATTAAGGTACGCTTGGGTGGCTCAGTTGGTTAAGCATCCGACTTTAGATTTTGGCTCAGGTCATGATCTCATGGTTCATGGGACCTAACCCCACATTGGGCTCCGTGCTGACGGTATGGACCCTGCTTGGGATTCTATCTCTCCCTCTCTCTCTACCACTCTCCTGCTTTCTCTCTCTCTCTCTCTCTCTCTCTCAAAATATATTACAAAAAAGAAATTAAGTTATCACGTTTGTACATTTGTATATAATTTTTTATCAAGAAACTACCATGTGTAAGGCTTGGGGCTAGGTATTGGGAGATACAGAGATAAAAATGTCACAGTCCTTGTACAAAGATGCTTTGATTCCACTGAACTCTCCTTCATTTTCAAACACAAGGGATAGTCCCCAGCCCAAACAAAACCAATGATATCCACTGTAGATACGGAACAAAGCATAGGCAATGACAACAATAATTGATTTGCAGGCTATTGAGGTGAAATGAATTACATAGCTCAGATGTTCTCAAATTTTTGTTCTCAGGATCCTTTTACAGTCTTAAAAATTATTTAGGATCCTACCCAGCTTTTCAAAATATGAGTTATAATTGGGAAAAAATGGACAGCCATATGCAAAAGAATGAAACTGTACCCCTGCCTTATACTATACACAAAAATCAACTTAAAATGGCTAAGAGGCTTGACTTCAAGATCTGAAAAGGTGCTCAGAATCACTAATCATCAGGGAAATTCAAATCAAAACCACAATAAGATAATTGCTTCACATCTGTTAAAATGACTGTCAAGGAAAAAACAAGAGATAAGTGTTATTAAGGATGCAGAGAAAGCGGAACCCTTATGCATTCTTGGTGGGAATGTAAATTGGCACAACCACTATGGAAAACAACTGTGGAGGTCCTCAAAAAATAAAAAATAGAACTATGGTCCGATCCAGCAATCCCACATCTGAGTATCTATGCAAAGGGAATGAAAACAGAATATCAAAGAGGTATCTGCACCCCCATGTTCATTGTGGCACTGTTCACTATAGTCAAAATATGGGAACAGCCAAAGGTCCCATCAATGGATGAAATAGACAAAGAAGATGTGGTGTGTACATATGGTGGAGTATTATGCGGCCATGAGAAAGAAAGATCTAGCTCTTTCAGAGAACATGGGTAGAGCTTGAGGGCATTATCTTAAGTGAAACAAGCCAGACAGAGAAAGACTAACTCTGCATGGAGTTATCTAAATACAAAGTTAAACTCATAGAAATAGGGAATAGACAAATGATTGCCAGGGGATGGGGAATCGGGGAAATAGGAAGAGCTTGATAAAAAGGTACAAATGTTTAGCTATAAGATGAGTGATGTCAGAGGATCTAATGTATACTATGGTGGAAATATTTGATAACACTGTATTATATAATGGGAATATGATAAGAAAGTAGAACTTAAATGTTCTCACCAAAAAAAAAAAAAAGATTAATATGTGAAGTGATAGATATGTCAATTAACTCGATGGAAGGAGGGGTGCCTGGGTGGCTCAGTCGGTTAACCTCTGACTTCGGCTCAGGTCAGATCTCACATTCATGGGTTCAAGCCCCGCGTCAGGTTCTGTGCTGACAGCTAGCTCAGAGCCTGGAGCCTGGAGCCTGTTTCTGGTTTTGTGTCTCCTTCTCTCTCTGCCCTTCCCCCTCTCATGCTCTGTCTCTCTCTGTATCAAAAATAAATAAAAACGTTTAAAAAAAAACTCGATGGAAGGAATCCTTCCACAGTATGTATGTGTGTGTATATATATGTATATATATATATATGAAATCATTATGATGCATACTTTAAATATCTTACAATTTTATTTGCCAATTATATCTCAATAAAACTGAATAAAAATACAGAAAATAAAATATGAGTTGTAAGCATGGTTAATTATATTACATATTAAAGCAGAGACATTTAAAAATATTTATTTATTATTAATTTTATTATTAATTATTTAAAATGATATACTAATTAAATAGTACTTTAGCATTATACTTTTGTTAATTTAAAATTTAAATATTTTATTTTATTAAAATGAGAATAAACCAATTACATGTTAAGATAAGTAAGATTTTTTTAAAAAACAACTATATACTTGCGGTATAGAAGAGATGATAATTTCTTGAGTTTTGACTTACCTTGGGGAAAGGAGAAAGTGAAAATATGAGCTATTCTATGGTGGTGAATAGATTCTTATAACAGTAGTCCAAGGCTCTCTACCTACGACATGTGACTCATGCAGGGGCTATACCCATCCAGACTTCTTTGTTGCCGAGGTTTTGACGCCATCAATGGCCTTCCGATCTTGTTCTGCCTTTTTAGTCTCTGTCCTTGAGAACTGCCTGTCCAAGGATATTCCTCAGCAGTGAAGGTTGTATGTTGTGCAATGGGGAGAGAACTACTTGAAAACTCTGACGTTTGGGTTTTCCAGCCAGACACTGGACAGACATCACTAGGAGCGATCACGGCAGCAGTGAGACAGACAGGGTCTCATCTCAGCTCCGTGCAGGAAGAAGAAGAGAATGAGCTGGCCAAACCTCCACTTTCATTAAAAGTGGATCAACAATCCAATCCAAACATTACATTGCCACCTCTGCTTCTGGTAGGTTAGTCTTAGCGCAATGTACTGTGAGTTTCCTGAATCTGAACATGCTTCTTACAATTCTGCTTTTACTTTTTATTGATTATAATACTTAGCTCACTCTTGAGCACTTAGCAAATCTAAAATATCCAAAGTTAGAGCCACTGCCTCCTTTCTGAAATCTGTTTTCTTTTCTGTTTCCCAATGTCTATGTATAGCATCAGCATTTCCCCAGCCATCAAGGATAGAAAACATAGTCATCTTCGATACTCAGTCCCCCATCTGTCAATTCTGATTTTACAAGAAGTCTGAACTCAGTGAGGTAGAAACATGCAATGATTTTGCACTTCCTCTAGTCACTGTTTTCACCAGCGTTCTGTTAAATTTCCCTTCTCTGTCCCTTAAAACATCCTCAGCTAATCATTTTCAATTATTTAAAATCCAGTTCAAGTAACATCAAACCTTTCCTTTTCTTTCTGTTTCAAAGTGTGTCCCTCTATCCCACAGATTAAGCTAGACTCGGCTCCATAGTGACCCAAAGTGGGAGGCCCACGCCCAGGCCAGCGGCCCCTCACTGGGGCTGCCCCGTGGAATCTTAGGATTTTGGTGACCCAGAAATTCTTGTGTTTCTCCTCTTTTTCTCTTTATCATGTGGAAACATTTACTGAGGTTATCCTGCTCTTTTTCATCATTGTACATTGAATGTGTAGGGACCAAATAACTTGTTCTTTAATTTATAGTTCTCTAGATCAAAACAAATAACATCTAGACCTGATATAGAGAATATCACAAAACTGTGAACTTTAGGCCTAATCCCATGAATAAATAAGAATTTTGATTGTGTCTTTTGGAGACAGGGTAAGTACAAGGTGTAGAAAGGAGGGAACGGTATTGTATGACCAAGAGGGCATGTGGTGATAGAGTGTATTCTTTTTTAAAAAATATATTTATTTATTGGGAGAGCCCAAGCAGGGGAGGGGGCCAAAGGATTTGAAACTAGCTTTGCACTGACAGGCTGATAGCAGCAAGCCCGATGGGGGGCTCGAACACATGAACTGTGAGATTGTGACCTGAGCTGAAGTCAGACGCTCAACCCACTGAGCCACCCAGGTGCCCCAATAGACTGTCTTCTTATCAGGTATTTGTGGCTCCTCCCAAGGAACTACAAACCCTACCCCATTGACCTCAGGCTTGCCCATGTGACTTACTTTGCTCAGCAAAACGAGGGCAAAGTGGTATGTGCTCCTTCCAAGTAGAAACATTAGGAGGTTTTCTCTCCGGCTACAAGACGAGGATCCCCAAAGTAGGGGTAGTTCCTTCAAACTGGACCCTAGAGCGAAGAGAACTCACAGCAGAACCCCGCAGATCTGCAGCTGACATGTAATGAGAGCCAGGGACAGGCTTTGTTGCCAAAAGCCACCGACATGTGGAGGCTGCTTGTTACCACAGCACAACCTGGCCTCGGCTTGTTAGGCTTCAATTGCTTATTAAGTCCTTAAAGTGCTTCACGTGCCCTGTGTTTCCTCTCTTTATCAGCCTTTGCTTATTCAAGGCCACCTAGTTGAAGTCCGCTAGACTTTGCTTTTTATCCCAACTCCACCATTTTTTATCTGTGTTCCCTTGGCAAGTCACTTGACCTCTCCACTCATCAGTTCATCTTTAAAATAAAGCTAATGGTGGGGCACCTGGCTGGCTCAGTCGGTTAAGCATCCAAATTCGGCTCAGGTCATGATCTCGTGGTTTGTGGGTTTGAGCCCCACGTCGGGCTCTGTGCTGACAGTTCAGAGTCTGGAGCCTGCTTCGGATTCTGTGTCTTCCTGTCTCTGCCCCTCCCCTGCTCACACTCTCTCTGTCTCTTGAAAATGAATAAACATTAAAAATTTTTTTAAATAAAATAAAACAAAGCCAATGATACTGGGATATTATGATTTGAAAATTTAATATCTCAACCATGTCTGGTATAATATAAATACTTGATAACACTTTTGTATCCAACTTTATTCCTCATTTGAGAGGAAAGTAGAATTAACCATTTATTTAATTTTTTCTTTTGGTGGTTGTCCTAGGAACTTCCCAATAACCCTGCTGGCTTCGATTTCCAGCATCAATGATTTAAGAAATCTGAGTACTACCCCTAGATATATTCTGTTCTAACTAGCAGAAGACTTAACTTATATTATTTCCTACTCCACCTCTGAAGTCACTATATTCTTTATTTGTAATGTGATGATATACCAAAAATAGGGGCTTTTGTATTCATGCTTTGTCCTCATTCCCATATGCTATACTCTAAGTTTTGAGCAGGAAATATATTTTACTCTTCACAGCTGTCCAAAACCTAGGATACTGTCATGTATGACAGTTAATAGTATCAATAAATATTTATCCTTCAAGGGTAATTGGGTGGCTTAGTCAGTTACGTATCTGACTCTTGATCTCAGCTCAGGTCTTGGTCTCAGGGTTATGAGTTCAAACCCTGTATAAGACTCCATGCTGGGCATGAAGCCTAACTTAAATTTTTTTTTTACCTTTTATATAGATAAAAATTATGGAATTATTATTTTTTAAATGTTTATTTATTTATTTTTGAGAGAGGAAGAGAGAGAGGGTGCACCTGCATGGGCAAG
Organism: Suricata suricatta; assembly: GCF_006229205.1. Classification (NCBI taxonomy): domain Eukaryota; kingdom Metazoa; phylum Chordata; class Mammalia; order Carnivora; family Herpestidae; genus Suricata; species Suricata suricatta. The sequence goes on along the minus strand of NC_043702.1, from coordinate 82,605,609 downwards.
GGAGAGGGAGAGATAGAGAGGAAGAGAGAGAATCCCAGGCAGGCTCTGTGATGTCAGGGCAGAACTCTACACAGGGCTCGATCCTACAAACTGAACCGTGAGATCATGCCCCGAGCCAAAATGAGGAGTTGGACGCTTAACTGACTGAGCCATTCAGGTGCCCCTGGGAATTATTCTTAAGTTTATTCAAACACAGGTTTTATTTTGTTTTTAATGAATATGTGCCTCTCACTGTCCAAATAGGAGCTTTGTGTCTCAATCTGCCAGAGATAGACCTTCTGGGAAGAGATCTGATCAGTTACTCTCACAAATTATGCCATGTGCCTGAAGGAGGCATAGAGAGCAAAAGCTCTCGTATAAAATATTTTCTCAGGGTTAGAAAATATCGTTTGGAAACTTAAAAGCTGAAGGTCTTGTTTTTAAAAAATAAATAAAAACATTTGAGTTGTACATTGTCTTTGTTTTTAGCAAAACTCAAATTCCTAGCTGACTCGTGTTTGTTTGTTTTCTCTGGGAACCAAGTAGCTGTACTACACCCAAGTATGTATCATTTCGCGACAATGACTCAGAAAGCAGTACAGATGTCATGGCTTACCTAGTCCCTAAAAAATGCCTACCATGCAGGAAATGAAATAAGGTTCCTGGACTCAGCAGAAACGGGGTGAGGATAAAGAGGCTGCTTTGAATTTGTGGGCTTTCCCGGACTGCTTTGGAAACATCTCATGCAAATCCAAACAGTATCTGGGTCACAGATAGTTTTTGACCAGTAATTTCTGAATATACTTTTGGTCTCCTAATACATGTGGAGGTCGTGGGCCTATTTGGAAAATAATATGAATAACGTAGATATTTTGATACCTTTCTACTGATGAGGATCTTTTTCATAACCGCCTGCTATTCTAGGAATGATTTCCAAGGTTAAAACTTATATTATGCTGAATAGCAAATAAAATGCAGTCATCTAGTGCTTTTACCAACAACTTAAATAAGCATGATCTATTGTTTCTGAATATATTTCTTTTTCTGTGCCTATATTATATATGTAAAGACCAGCTTTTTAACCAACAAACAGCTTGCTAGAAGCATGAATTGTATCATTGTATTTGACAAAATATTTAGTCTGCAACTCTTACTCCTCTAGACGCCTTTCAGATGCTATTTAGAAACTTTCTTTTTTGTCTTGGTTATAATAAACCAAAAGTACCTAGAATTCTATGGGACATAGACTGTCAGGAAATGTTGAGTGCACCATTTTGGAGGGGAAGCAGAGACTTTTACAAGAAGACTTATATGCAAATAGAAAAAGATTTAAGAATATACAAATGAAAAAGATTTAAGAATGAGGAAGAATTTAAGAAGAATGGAGAAATCAAGATGCAAAGCAAATTCTTTCATACTCACTTTGACATCCTGGCTTTGTATACTATTCTGAAAATGGGGTTGTTAAATTTCTGCCATGAGAGAGAACTTTTTTGGGGGAAATCCCAAAGATGACCACAGCTTAAAATTGCACAGCTTAGAGGGGAGTTTCCAAAGGACTTGGCCTTCAGCCAAGCCCCAGGTCATTCTTTCAAAGTACCCCCCACAGTAAAACTAAAAGCTTGCCCTTGTCTGGCATCAGCATTTATCCATAGAAAATAGGAGTTAGCACTAAGAATCCTCAGGCAAGGAGAAACGAACTGTGAAGTGAACTTGAATCACATTCAAGGACCTCAACTAACATACTGTTGAAGATTACCAGCCTTGACTGGATTTGTGTCTCAATGTTATAGCTTGCTCAGTTTTGACTCCTGTGAAAACCAGCACGAATAAACGACAACCAGATTGCTTGCCCTACAATGCAGTTTTGTCTCTTTTCCCAATCTGTGGTGAAGGCAAGTAACTATCTGTAGGCATCTTTTCTGTAAGCAATAGACATAAAGAAAGTAAAAAAAGAAAAGCTTTCAGACTATACATCATTGCATTTTGAGCGTGAGTGCTTAACTGACAATACAGTTCCTACCATTCAAATAGAGTGTAGAAGCGTTTTGTCCAGTATCGACAAGGAAATGGAGCAAGAATGAAGTTTGGAGTCTGATGGACTTGAGTGTAAACACTGCCTCTGAACTTGGGAAGTCATTGAAACTTTCTGAGTCTCAGTTTCCTCACCATCAAAATAAAAATGGATATACTTTTTTTCCTTTCAGGTATTGTGAGAATTGAATGATCCAGATCATGTCTCTTAAAGACATGAAATCTGATATATTCTTCTTGGTATTCTCAGTGCTTGCCCAGTAGCACACATTTAATAAGTACTTAACTGAATGAATGAATAAAGGATGTACTAAAGCATTACCAGGTATAGGCTTGGCCCAATACATGTAAGTGCTCCATAAATGTTACTTTCCCTGGGTAAACTGGTAGTGAGATAACCTGTGAAGTTTAGCATTAACAACTCCCTCCCTCCACACCAGAACTTGAATTTTGGCCTTGATGAAAGAGGATCAAGCAGACAACATTGCCAAATGTAGCAATCACCATTTGTCTACTTTCAAAATGAGCACAATGGAGGTGACATGACAAATTCTTTTGCATGGGTGAAATATCATTCTTCTTTGCTGAATTCTGTAGTTTGGCCATGGAGATACAATTGAATTCTTTTGGTAATTATTTATTCCTTTACACGAATGCCTAATCTTTTAGAGAATTTGTTGAAGGTAAGCATACCTCAAAATACTTTTCTGAATTAGACTGTTAATTTGCCTCATTTTTCAAGTGAAATGTCTAAGCAGATTATTAAATTTGAGTCACTATGTGTCCTTCAATAATCTAGCAATTTATGGGGCACCACACTGGCTCAGTTGGTTAGGCGCCAACTTCCACTTAGGTCCTGATCTTGCAGGTCATGATTTGGAGCTCTGCATCAGGCTCTGGGCTGACACCTCAGAGCCTGGAGCCTGGAGCCTGCCTGGGATTCTGTGTCTCCCTCTATTTCTGCCGCTCCCCTACTTGTGCTCTCTCTCTCTCTCAAAAATTAATAATAAACATTAAATAAACATTAAGAAATTAAAAAATAATCTAGCAACTTATAAATTATGTAATTTGAATAAATGTTTAGATGATCATTTCCATATATATGGTTATAACATTAATTATATTATATATAACAGGTTTAATTTTTTGTTGCATCGTAGAGGATATTGATATTATAACTTAAGCCATATAATTTTTTTGGCCAACAGAAAACTGACATAAAGATAACATTTCTGATGTTCCTAAGAATTACTTTAAATATTTGTTTATAAGTGGGGTGCCTGGGTGGCTCAGTCAGTTGGTTGAATGTAAGACGTCGGCTCAGGTCATGATCTCACAGTTTGTGAGTTAGGCCCCGCGTCAGGCTCTGTGCTGACAGTTCAGAGCTTGGAGCCTGCTTCAGATTCTGTGTCTTCCTCTCTTTCTGCCCCTCCCCAGCTCAGTCACTCTCTCTGTCAAATATAAACATTAAACATTTTTTAAAATAAAAATAAATATTTGTTTATAAGTTATCATAAGAGTAGGAGTATAAGGAGGACCCTTGTGATGAGCATCAAGTGTTCTATGAAGTGTTGAATCACTCGGGGCACCTGTGTGGCTCAGTAGGTTAAGTACCCGACTTTGGCTCAGGTCATCATCTCATGGTTCGTGGTTTGAGCCCCGCATCGGTCTCTGTGCTGACAGCTAGCTCACAGCCTGGAGCCTGTCTTCGGATTCTGTGTCTCCCTCTCTCTCTGACCCTCCCCTGCTCACACTGTTGACACAACACAAGAAGTGTTGAATCACTAAATCATACATGTAAAACTGATATTACACTGTATGTTAACTATCTGGAATTAAAATTAAAACTTGGGAAAGAAAATAAATACAATAAATAAAAAGAATTATATTTTCTAAGGTAAAAAGAAAAAAGAATAGGAGTATAAAATGTATCATAAAGCATAGGGAAAATGAATGAAATTATATTTAAGTAGGGGTTTCTTTTTGAATAAGCAGCACAGGAAACTTCATTTTCCTGAAGTTAGTCTTTGATCCTTGAAGACACACCTTGTGTTAGCAAACACAGGGCTTGCTTTTTAGCAAAGCAAGACATCACTGGAGTAATCATAAATCTTCGTACATGATGGAAATTTTGAGTTAATTGGCATTACAAATTCTTGGTGTGATAACTCAGGATTGGCATTGATTAGTATGACTTTTTCAAGACAGACAGGAAAGGACTATAAGAATGAATTGTATATCCAAGATATATACTCTTGTGCTCTGACTACAAAATTCAAATGTTACTAATTCACAGAAAGTGCTTAAGTGAAGCTAAATGAGAGATGGAGGTAGATGCATTGGGGTAGAAAATGCAACATATAAGACTAACCCTTAACATCAGGAGGAAAACATGGATTATTTGGAGGGGGAGTGGTGAAGAACTAATGTAATTTTCCAAATCATAGCAACTGAGTAGTTTGGGTTAGCTATTATTATAAATAGTAAAATAGAGAGCAGATTGTCAATTCGTTTTCTTTAAGGCATGGGAGCTTAGCTTTTAAATTCATAATCTGGAAAAATGAACCAGGAAGTGGGCACATATTCTAATCCATGAGGAGGAGTTTGGTGGCTTCATTTAGCCTTAGTGGGTGTACTCTGCTTTAAACTAAAATCTGTAGGACATTCCTACTGCACTACAGCATAGACATTCTACAGGTGTCATTGATGTCATGCTTTCACAGTTCACCTGTGGAGTAAGGCACATAAAAAATACATTATTATGGATAATAGTAGATAATATCAATAAAATAGCATTGATGAAGTTTGAACTTTTAGCCACCATAGATATTGAATGAGAACTCTGTAACTCATATAATCACCCTGCACTACGTAAGTGGCTAACAAATAACTCAATGGGCCAAAGCTCAGATCCTCCAAAGATCTGGAATTAATTTCACTATTCTATGCCTTTTATTTGAAGAAAGTCGGATCCTTCCCTTTGTGCATGTTTATGCACATAAATATTGAACTGTTGCCTTCTCCCATTGATGATTGCATCAATGCGATTTCCTATTTTTTAGGAAGAGGCTTTATCTCAATTCCTGAGACATTCTCCAGTTTCCTGTTGGGAATGGAAGCCCATCCAAAGCCAGCCTGTTTCCCTATGGCAATGGTAACTTGCTTAGCCTCTGCCAACCACTTATTGTCAGGGGCCAAGATGTGTCTTTGTTTACTGTTTCCCACAAAAGCCCTGCTCAAAGATTTCCACCCAAAGTGGTACCTCAAATTATACTACTGTAGTGGAGACTCTTGTACTCTGTCCAGATCCTCTCTTTTGGGTTGATATTCCTGCTATGGGCTAAACTGAATCCTCCTAAAATTCATATGTTGAAGCCCTAACCCCAATATGATAGTATTTAGAAGTGGAGCCTCTGGAAGGTAATTAGGTTTAGATGAAGTTATGAGGGTGGGAACCCCATATGAGATTAGTGTTCTTATAAGAAGAGAAAGAGAGACCAGAGAACATACTCTCTCTTTCTACTATGTAAGGACACAGTGAGAAGGTTTCCCTGGGCAAGCTGGGAAGAGGGTCCTCACCCACAAACCAAATTGGCCAGCACCTCTATCTTGGACTTTCCAGTCTCCAGAACTGTGCGAAATAAATGACTAATTTTAAGCCACCCTGTTGAAGGTATTTTGTTATGGAAGCCCAAGTGGACTAATAAGAAAATCAGCTGCTGAGGCTCACAACTGTGTGCCTCATCAAATACTGCCTCATCCAAGGGTATAACCATCGTGAGAGGCCAAGGGCTGACGGCTAATGAGGAACTACAAAGTTTGAACTCTCTTGCCTCTGGGGCAACTCTAAGTGATCATTTCAGTTCCCCCATAGGGCTAGTAAAAGGTTCAATTGCAACCAAATTGTGGGTCAACCCTTACTTCTGTCTATCTGGCCTTCTTTACTTCCATACAGGCCCATCTCCTAATATCACTTCCCAGTGAACCTTCTGCCTGCCACTCCTTGACTCAGAGTCTATTTACAGGGACTCCTATTTAAGCTAGCTATGATTGCTTACTATCCTCACTTCTTTGGAGACTTAATGTTTTGCCCCACCCATCAGCATCCTAAGCATTAAAACTATTCTGGATTGATAGAGAATCTGTGGAGTGCGCCCTTCATTCTGGAAACTTAGTCCAAGAGGCTCTAGGTCTGTCCATTCTCTGCTTGCTCCCCTTTCTCCCTGTCTACTTTTTAGCTTTTCCACCTAAACAAGTCCGTGTAGGTTGTCCTTAATATTGTAGTGAGAAATGATTATTCCTTAACACCAAATCCCACTGCAGTGTGGCAGTTCTCAAAGTTTTGGTGTTCTCAGGCACCCTGGAGTTTAAAATAGTTGCCCAATTAGAGATTCCTTTGCGTCTATAACTAAGATAATCAAAGCCTGTCTATCATATCACTAAGTGCATAAAACTGTCACTTGCCCTTTCAGGACTCTTAAAGATTTCCAAGGCAAAGTCCTTGCACATTCTAGAAAACATTCAACTTGTAGAGATTCCAAGTGGGTCCCATACTATACTTTTAAACTCTACCTATTGCTTACCTAGAACTCTGTACTGCAATATATAACCTACTCAGCTCAATATTGCTTCTGAAAAATGTGATAAAATCAACAACGTTATCTGCTGTAGCAAAAACAAAAATTATCTGCTGATCTAAATTTGGTAGCACACTATCAAAGGATGCTGTAATATGCTTATTGAGAACTACTTCTAAAACTGAGCTTTATTAGTGATTGCAGTGTATGGATGCCATGCTCTTTCTGCAGCTCTGTGTAGCTATACCTCAGTCCCTTCCAAAGCAAGCTGCCTGAATCTGAACCTGAACCAATATTTGTTTATCTTATGTCTTCAAAAACATTTTTTAATGTTTATTTATTTTTGAGAAAGAGAGAGATAGAGAGACAGAGCACGAGTGGAGGGAGGGCAGAGAGAGAAGGAGACACAAAATCCAAAGCAGGCTCTAGGCTCTGAGCTGTTGGCACAGAGCCAGATGTGGGGCTTGATCTCATTAACTGTGAGATCATGACCTGAGCTGAAGTCAGAAATGTTACCAACTAGGCTCCCATGTACCCCTTTTTTTCCTTAAAAAATTTTTAATGTTTATTTATTTTTGAAAGATTTTATTTTTTAAACAACTTTTTAAGTTTATTTATTTACTTTTGAGTGTGGATGGAGGGGCAGATAGAAAGGGATAGAGAGGGAATCAAGAGCCTGCAGAGCCCGATATAGGGCTCAAATTCAAGAACTGTGAGATCACGACCCGAGCTGAAATCAAGAGTCAGATGCTTAACCGACTGAACAACTCAGGCACCCTTAAACCACCATTTTAAAGCAGGGTCACGTTGTCTAAAGTATGTCGGCCAAAATGGGTAGACCTTTATGGAGTGGTACCTGAACATGACTTGTTAATGTTTGGTCCTATCAGGCCTAATGAGGCCAATAACACTTCCTTTTAGATATTTATATTGTCAAGGCTCATGAATCAGTTGTCTCCAGGCCATGTACTTCATTGTTTTTCAAAGTGGACTCAGAGACACTCATGTCACAATCACCTAGAATCCACAACAAATGTCCATCCTTGAGTTCCACCTTAGACCTACCACATCAGAATTTGGGGATATCATGCTTAGGGAAATAACACTTTTAATAAGCTTCCCATGTAATCTTTTGTTTGTTTAACAATTCAAATTCTTAATTTAAATTCTTATTTAAATTCCAGTTAGTTAACATACAGTGTAACACCAGTTTCAGGTGTACAATATCATGATTCAACACTTCCATACAACACTAGGTGCTCATCACAAGTGCACTCCTTAACTGCCATCACTTATTTCACCCATTTCCCTGACACTTAAGAACCACAGAGTTGTTAAGTGGGCATATAGAAGCCAAAGTATGGTCTCTTGATGGGGAAGGAAAGAGACTGGCCTAGTCTTTCCATGATTTCCCTTCCCTTTTGCCTCCTAGGACTTCTCACCCCAATGCCTGGTTCCTTCTTTGCCTTAGGTTCCTTACCCACCCCTACCCATCTCCTCTATGTGCCAACAAAACTGTTCCAGTCTCCTCTAATCACACCCCTATCATCAGATGTTGTTCTCTTCTGGATATCAAGGTGGATTATGATTCAAACAATTCACATGTGCACAGGTGAAATAATAATAGACCCCTTTGTTTTGCCAGGGTCATTTTTGTGAGCGTCCCTTTTCTTTCCTCCCTTCATGATTCCTCCTAGCCACCTCCATCCTCTTCCTTCCCTTCTTCTTCTGCTCCTTCCTTCCTCCCTCCATCTGTCTCTCTCGTTTCCTTCCTTCCCTACCTTTGTCAAGTAGGGTGAGGACTTTATAAGGAGAAGGACACCAAATGGAATGTCAGGGCTTCTGCGATGTTAGCCACCAGCTAACTCCCTTCTGCTCCTTTTACCTTACTTTTTAAAATTTCCTCTTTTTTCTTCTTCTGAACCCAGTGTTTCTCTAAAAGCTCTATATTTTTTCACAATGACACTCTTGGAAGTAATAGTGAGAGTTCAAACAGGGAGCAAGCAGGAAGTGATGGGGTTGGGAATTGGGCCTTATCTCTAACAGTATCTTTCCTTATATATTGTTCCTATTTATTTAACTATGGTAGTGACATGTAAATCCTCCTCCCCAGACAGGACACTGTGTAGTGTCATATTCAGGGAAACTCCAGTCTAACTACAGGATCTAGAAAAATAATGAAGATATTTACTCTCAGTACAGAAGTGAAACAGGAGTTTCACAACATGTATCAGACAGAAAGCATCTGAAAACATCATTAGGCTTCTCTATTTCTTTCTAAGACCCGCTAAGTGTGTCTCCCTTCCCTCCCCGCCACTATTTTGCTGTCTTAGCTTCATGCCTTCTTCCACACTGTGTCCTCATGTATTACACTCTCCGAGTGGGCCTGCCCTGCCTGACTCCTTGTAAAGAGCTATCAGGTCCTTGGCTCTGACTTTTCCCTGTGAGATTCTGCATCCCTTCCCCCCTTAAATCCTGCTGAATAACATTCCCTCTCCTCACCTACACCTAGCTGACCCATTGAATCATTCATAGAGTATGGTGCCTCAGGAATCTGCAGGGCAAAAATAACCATGGCTCTCTTCAGACCCAGCTGCCCTGAACTCTCCCTCTTTGAAGGAACATGAATCATAAGCCACAAGAAGAGAGAAAGGCAGGAGAAAGAAAGGGACAGAGTTCATGTTTTACTAGTTCTCTCAGGAGAGTGAAAATGTCCTTCACTTTTTTATAAAAAATACCCACCTCCATCTTCCTTTTCCTCAGAACACATCACACCTATAGCAGACACCCACTTCATACCGATTATTGAATCTCATTCTGCAAAAGAGACAAAATGAAGAGTTGTATAACTAGTCTCAAAGTGATTTTATGTAAATTTTTGAAGTCTTGTGAATTCTCTTAAAACTTCTCCCCAATCAAAAGTAATTACAGATAAGCACTTAAAAATGAAAAAAATAAGTAAGTCTGGGATTATCCACCACTTTGTATTACTTGTACTAATGCTACTGTCTAGTTATGAATTGACAGTACTAATAAAAATCTAAAATCTATCCAAGATCAAAATCAAGGGACAGGGAAAAGTAAACACACTAAGGCTGGCTGCTGTCCACATGTATCACTTAATTTATATTTGTAGTAACTCTAGGAAGGATGTGTTGTTATTATTTTCTGAATGGGGAAACTGAGGCTCAGAACGGCAAAGTAACTTGCTCAAGGTCACATGAATAAAAACTGTAAAACCAGGATTTGCACTCAGTTCTGTCAGGCTCCCATGTCTATAATCTTTATCCACTATAACGTGCTGCCTTTTGATGCTGGATTTTATTCTACTTTGGGGAGTTGTCTTGGACTTACTCTAGCTATTTTGTAGATGATGAAGAGTCATTTCTGTCTAGTTAAGCTTTAAACACCAAAGAACAAAGTACATCATATTTCTACATATGAAAAGCCATTTGGAGTGTAGCAGAGAGGATTGTCGTTTTGAAGCACGCTCACACATAGTAATTGCTGACCCAGTACAAGAATCTAACACAAATTGCCAGAGTCTTATTTATTATATTGTACTAGAGCCAGAAAACCTAGAAATACAGTTCGGTATTGGCTTTCCAACTCCTGAGCTGAAAGGGAGCCAGGTAGAGCAAGCTGCCTTTCTCATTGTCTTTTTTCCAGAGGCGCCAAGCTAAGGCATCAATCACATTTGCCCCTATATTCCAACCTGAGTAGTAAAGTGTGAGAGTGTGATTCAGACCCTCTTGTTTAATGTCTTCTATTTTATTCTACTACCTCATTCTTTTTTTTTTTTCTTCTTCTTGTTCCACTTTTAGCTCAAGTTTCTGGGCATGTAAAAATAAAATGTAAAATGTGAAAGGTGCATGTTTTTGTGATTTACAGAGGTGGATTCCAGCTTCCTTTTAAGGCCAGAACTATGGATTTTGCTCTGATTTTATTGTTTCTTATCTATCCAACTGGGCTATAAGTTTCTTTTAGGATGGGATCCAAGTCTCATTCATCTTGGTAGCCTCCTCTCTCTCCCCACGCAGCTTATCCTAACTGTCTTGCACATTGGAGGCTATAATGAATGTTTATTGAAATATGTATATGAATAAATGCAGATGATTGAGGCATAGAGTTCTTTGGCATTTGTGCCATGTCAAAAATGGTGGTCTTAGTATCTCAGTGGTTGAAAAACTTTTGTTGCAGTCTCAGTGAGTTAGAAATAGTCTGCTCAAAATTGACAAAGTTTCCTGTCATTTAGGATGTTTTTAGCTGCAAGTAACAAAATAACCAACAAGTGGCTTTAAGAAAGTAAAATTAGATGAGATACGGCAGCGTGTCTGGAGGGAGGTGTGGTACACAAACAAGACCATCAAGGACCCAGGCTCTTTATAGCCTTTGTTCCTGCTTCCTGAGTGTTTCATGGTCGCCAGATGGATGCTTCATCGCCAAACATCTTGTCTTCCTAGAACTTCCTACAAAGGTGGGGAAGAAGAGGCAGAGTAGGATTTCTTCCCCTGTTTTTCTTCTGTGAGTAAAGAAATGTTTCAAAGAGGTCCTTCGGCGCATTCCCTTCTTCCGATCATTGGCTAGCAAGGGTCATATGCTTAATCCCTAGACCACTGGCATCTGGTTAATAGGATCACCATGCTCATATATTGACTTAGACCAGTTATGGTCTATCCACTTGGAATTGAGGAGGGTTATATCTTTTCTAAGGTATATCTAAGTTAGATCCCTGCTATCTCCTACTTGAACAACATCAGGACTCTAGACAAAAGGGAGAAATGTGGAATAGGTGTTAGTGAGGAAAACAGCAGCATCTATTACCTACCATATGAAATAATTTGTCACAGTTTCTGCCAGAGATACGGCGAAATGCTTAAAGCCCAAACAGAGGCAGAAGCCTTATATTTATTTATTGTGTATCTATTACACACATATTATTTCATTTAATCCTCACACTGTCAACCTAGAAGGGAGGCTCACCAATTTACAAATAAAGATATTAAGGCTCAAGATGGTTAAAAGAGAAACTGTTCAAATTTGCACACAAGCTAGAGACAACCTTTGGATTCAAATCTACAAATGTTCTACTCTAAAATCCTTCTGTTCTATTATCCGTGTTTTAAGGTATGAAGGTTAGCCTGACTAGGCTACAGGGTGCCCAGATATTTAGTCAAACATGATTTTGAGTGTCTCAGTGAGAGTGTTTTTAGAGGAGATTAGCATTTAAATTGGCAGACAGAGTAAAGCAGATTGCCCTCCATAATGTGGGTAGGTCTCATCCAGTCAGTCAAAGACCTAAATAAAACAGTAAGGCTGACGTTCCCTTGAGTAAGAGAATTCTTACTGCCGAATGGCCTTCAGACTAAAACATTATTTTTTTTCCTGCCTTTAGATTGGAACTGAAACTTTGACGCTTCCTGGGTCTTAAGACTGCCAGCCTTCTAGATGGAATAGCCCAGTGGCTCTCCTGGGTCTCCATGTTCCTCTGGAGACTCACGCAGTAGATCTTAGGACTTCTATCCTTCCATAAATTGCATGAGCCAATTCCTTGTAATAAACTAAATACACACACACACACACACTCTCTCTCTCATATAAATAAAACATAGGAAAATATAAATATACACACACATATCCTATTGGTTCTGTTTCTCTGCAGAACCCTAACTAATATACGGTGAGAACCTCTTTTCGGTTTGGGATATTTTTAGTCTTAAGGGAATCCCTAACCAGCTCTTGAAGTTCTGTGACCCAGAAAAGAAAATAGCCCAGCTTAAGTTAGGTGTGAAGAAAGCTTAATTGCAAGGCTTTTCAAATGTTAGTTGAGGGATGGAAAGAGAATATACATTGCAAATTTTCAGCAGCACTTACATTCTAGAATGCTCTATCATGCACAGACACAGAGAGTTTTGAGTCCAGAGCAGCTGTTCTTAACCACTGTGTTTAGACAGCCTAGTAGGTTTTGATCAATTATGAACTCCTGTATAAATTATTTGTTACTCATAAGAGTTAAAGATTGAAGTTTGACAATTTTCTTTTAAATTTATAAATTAGAACAACAAATCCTTACTTTTTTACTCACTTGTGTCCTAGTATAGAGCAAAGCTTTAGGTGAGGAAGGAATGAGTAGAAACCCAGCCAGAAATTTCATATAACCTGTAACCGGACTCATCAGAGTTTGCCACGGTAATGCGGGCCATAGAGGAACCCTAGGCAACCTGGGTATTTGACGGGAAAATATTGAGAACTTTACTTGCCCTAAATGTTTTCATGGCACCACAGTTTTGTAAAAAGCCTCTTCTCGGAAGGTAGCTGCCATTTCTGGAGGCTAAGATAGGATACCTTTCAGTACTTCTTTCTTGGAATGAGTTGACCTGGGAAATGGCTCTGTCTTAAGTATACTATGAACCTGTGATTTCCTGTCCAGGATCCACCCACAGTGCCCTACTGAGGCAACTGAGCCACATGGGCGGGGAGAGGATTGCCTGGAATCTCTACTACATCCTGTGACCCCACTGTGTTGTCTGCCCAATTCTCAATCTCTGTCTCTGTCTCTCTTTCAGTTAAGCAGAAATCCAAGTCTTTTTCTTTTTTTTTAATTTTAGGTCACAGTCTAAAGGTATATAGTTCTGGTTCTCCTTTGCCCTTAAAAATCACTCTTTCCTCAAAACACTGATTCTCTAAAATCTTTGATAGCATTAGTCTATCTTTACTGTTCCAAATTCTACCTAAAAGAAAATTTGATATATGATACCTCTGTTTGGAAGAAGAATAGAACATGATAAGCTAAAAAAAAAAAAAAAAAAGGGAAGACAGCATTCCATATACAAAAGAAAGTGAGTTAAGTTGGATGTTACTTGTTAATCCAGTTTTAGAATGTAAGAGAATTTGGAATTGTTTAAATGTTTATTCGAGAGAGCAAGAGTATGCATGAGTGGGGGAGGGGCACAGCAGGGGAGGGGCACAGAATCTGAAGCAGGCTTCAGGCTCTGAGCTGTCAGCACAGAGCCCAATGCTCTGAACTCAGGAGCCCGTGAGACCACGACCTGAACCAAAGTGGGAAGCTTAACAGATTGGGTCACCTAGGTGCCCAGGAGAATTCTTTAAGGTATGGATTCCTAACTCCCCATATTCCCTGTAAAATTCATTCTTAAAATTGAGAACACAGATCTTTGAATTTGGTGGCTCCTTTTACTCACAATATCCTATGATGCGATTGTTTTTTCAAACACAAAGCAGGTAAAGCCTGGTTTGCTCAAAAGCTTGTTTGCTGAGGACTTTTTTTTTTTTTTACCATGTAAACAAAATCGGACTCTGTTTTTTTCTCTAGCGAAAGTTTTCAGATGCAAAGAATAATACCCCGACAGAGTAGACAGTTAGTCCATTTTTAGTCCACATTGAAGAAGGAGAAGGAGATGAAGAAGAGAATGAGAAGGAGGTGGGGGAGGAGGAGAAAGAGGGAAAGGAAAAGGAGGAGAGAAGGGAGAAGAAAGGCGCTGGAGGAAGGAGGAGAAGAAGTCAGTGGCAATGTGATGCTTTATCTTTGACTTTGGACACTGTGGGAGGCACCTGGATATGGTTTCCGGATTAATGGCATTTTCACTGGTGGCCATTATCTAAAATTATTCACTATCCACATCCTATGATTCAGCACTCAGGAACATTATCACACCTACAGAGACTCCATGGGTCTGAACCAATAATAGAGTATTGTACACTCCCAAAAGGTTAAACCAAAACGGCACTATAACACAAAAAACAATACAATCCCCCTAATCCAAAATATGGAAAATATCTGCTCTTTAAATTAAACACATTATAGGAGTTTTTACACAAAATGAATTAGATTTATAAGATTGACTTGGTGTTGATTTGGGAGGACTCTTGTATTCTGTAACATCACATGTTATGGTATTATTATGATCAACATGGTAGTATAGTATAATTATTCATTATACTATAATAATATGCAATAGATATTCCTAATCCAAGCAGTCATTTTTTAAAACCACAGATAGCATAAAATATCCATATACACAATGAAGCTGAAATCAGTGGTAGATGTTTTTTCTCCCCAGGTGTGGGAATGGATGTGTGTTAGGTATGTTCCTGAAGGACTACAATTAAGAACGAGGGAAAATCCTACTTCATAAAGTTGGGATCAGGCATTTAAAAAAATTCTTATGCTCAAAACTGCTAGAGAGCTGACCTGTTTATAGGAAATAGTTCTGCTAGAATTAGAAGTGGAAATAAGGAGATGATAATGAAATACAGTTTAACCAGCAAAGGGTGGTGAACATATGTATCGCTCCACACCATACGAATATGCTGGTGCCAGTTTAGATATACAGTTGTGGTTCCTTTTGTCAAGCTATTCTATTTCCTGTTAGAAAAGCTAACTTTAAAATACTGTTCTCAGAAAAAAGAAGATAGGTCAAGACTTTCATTATATGCTCAAATTATTTTCTCGAATTTCCCTCTTGTTTGAAATAATGAGACGATGTCCGTAGAAGTCATCTATTTATTCATAGCATATAGCAAACAAGGTTTTAGTCTTGACTGCTTCCTAATGGTCAAGCATCCACATCTGGAAATCACCAGAAGGTGTTGTTTTAGGGGAAAGGTCAAAATCTAAGTAGAGATGACCTATCCCTCTGGTACTTGCTTCATGTGATGGTTCCATTCCAGCCACATTTATCAAGACTGGGCAGGTGAAGACTTGAAGTCGCTTTCTTTCCTCTTCCGCCTGTACTTTAAGGAGTTTGCGCATTAGCAGCAATGATCACGCCTAAATATTGCTACTTCGTTTACTTCTTCATTTGCACTTGTGAGAAATAGGTAATTAATACCAAGGAAAGTAGTCATATCTTAATCTATTATAGTTTGCATTTTTTATTTATTGGTTTAAATATAAAGTCTACTTTTGCAGGGCGGCTGGCTGGCTCAGTAGGTAGAGCGTGTGCTCTTGATCTAAAGGTTGTGAGTTCAAGTCCCGCATTGGGCATAGAACTTACTTTAAAAAAAAAGTCTTTTTTTGGTGGCATTTAAAGGAGCTCATGGGGCACCTGGGTGGCTCAGTTGGTTGAGTGACCGACTTCGGCTCAGGTCATGATCTCACAGTTCACAGGTTCGGGCCCTGAATCAGGCTCTGTGCTGACAGCTCCTGGAGCCTGCTCGGATTCTGTGTCTCCTTTTCTCTCTGCCCCTACCCAGTTCGTGCTCTGTCTCTGTCTCTCAATAATAAATAAATGTAAAAAAAATAAAATAAAATAAAAGGAACTTATAACCATAGTTCATCATTCCTTGACCATGCCACGCTCCTCCCACCACCATGCCCTTGAGCATTATGCCCTGTTTTCCAGGAGTTTCTTGACAAATTCTTATTGGTTCTTCAACACCAAACTCAAATAGCCCGTCTTCTCTTCAGAAAAGAGACTCGCAGAAGAGACTTTCCTAGTCTCCCAGGCAGAGGTCTCACAGAACAAGACAGAACTCCTTTTTCTCTGTGGCCCCGTAACAATCTGTTTGCACATGAGCTTCCATATATTATTCCACATCTATTCCTGTTGTCTAGCACAATGACGGGTGTTTACTGGCAATCTATAAATACTTGTTTACAAATGATCTGTTTTAGAACAGTTTGACTGGAGATGTATCCTGCCATCCAAGGATCAGAATACATCAAGGCATTCTGCCTGTTTAGATTGTTCGAGGAACAGCAAGGAACGAAGCAGAATGGTAAGAGTTAACATAATTCTAATCCATTTTAATGAACATTAAGTTCTAGTGTATTCTCTGTCTATCTACCTATCAATCGATCTATCAAATCTTTTCATTTTTACAACAGGAATAGTCTTTCAAGGTTGCTGCCTACATGTATTTTTCAAGCCAATCTTCATGGAAATGTTTGTTTACATGGGCTTAAAAAATATGTAGTGTTGTTTTCATAGAGGCTTAAGAAATACTTGGCTGAACAATATAACTGAAAAAAAAAGACTAGAGGAACAAAAAGTACCAAGGAAAACTTAGTATTCATCAGAATTAAAATTAGCTGAAGGAAAACAATAATCATAAACTATAAACCTTTTCCTGCTATTTGGATCATCAGCTTTCATCTCCAACAGCTTCCCCTCCTGAGTCTCTCTCAAGCTAAGAAAGAGGTTCTCCATGTGGGCCGATTAACCTCACAGGCAAAGCTTTCTCATGATTTAAAAGTCTCCCTTTTAAAATATGCAAAAAGGCTAACAGGAAGGTTCAAATTGTGAACAGTGCCTTGGCCGCCTTGTTACAAAGGTTCACCCTTGTGACTACTTCATTATCACCCTGGATTATCTAGTTAGAGCAGCGGAGGCACCACATATCTAGAATCTATCTAGAATCGACACAGAACAGCCTCCTCATTTCTCATGCTCTGGGGCCTCTCATCGAACCGATAAGTTGTCAGGCATTCCTTCCTCTTTCAGCCATCCAAGGCCAACGCCCACCAGGAGACAAAGGGTCTCTTTGAGGATGAATCTTGAGACAATCTGGGTCCCTTAAAAATTACATGCTGGGAAAATTTCTAAGATTTTTTTATGTTTATTTTTGAGAGAGGGAGAGAGAGACAGTGAGAGCATGAGAGGGGGAGGGGCAGAGAGAGAGGGAGAGAGAGACAGTGAGAGCATGAGAGGGGGAGGGGCAGAGAGAGAGGGAGAGAGAGACAGTGAGAGCATGAGAGGGGGAGGGGCAGAGAGAGAGGGAGACACAGAATCCAAGCAGGCTCCAGGCGTTGAGCTGTCAGCACAGAGCCTGACACGGGGCTCCACCTCACAAACTGTGAGACCATGACCTGAGCCGAAGTTGGACGCTTAGCCAACTAAGCCACCCAGGCGCCCCATACATGCTGGGTTAATTTCTAGGTACTGAAATTATTGTGCTTCTTAGAAAACTCTCTGCGGACCTAACTATAGGAATAGGTTATCAAAGGAAAGCTTCCCTCGAACCTAAGCAGGAAGAGAGGACACCTGCGGAAGGAAGTCAAAAGGAGAGGCGCTGAAATAAGTAAACAAACTCTGCTCACTTTTGTCCCTTTACCGGGGCTGCTGTGCTGACCATTTGCAAACCATTTGCACATCTATTGTCCCGTTTGATTCAAACAACCATCCTGTGAGATGGTTATCTGTATTATTCTAATTTTAGAGGTAAGTGAACTGAGGTTTAGTGATGTTGTTTAGCCTAGGTCACATGGTTAAGAGGGGGCAGGGCTGGCACTTGAGTCTGGGTCTTTTCACAAGAAAGCTAGGCTCTCAGTCCAGGACCAGAAAGTTTCTTGTGTTAAGTGGGAAAATCTCCCTTAACCAGAACTTCCCCTGCCCCATAAGCTTTGTAGGAAGGAGGCTAAGAATTCAGACAACCTCCCATTTTATGGATAAGAAACCTACATCAGAACCCTTCAATGTTCTGGTTTCATTGCACTTAGCTTTAGGAGAAAAAAGCAACATCATGAGAGGATCAGTTCATATCAGCAATTTCATGAGAAAACCAAGAGTAGCAACTTTCAGGAAGAGCCTGTGGTCAGTGCACATTCAGTGCTGCACAGTGAGAAACGAAGCTCTTGACGTTGACCCTGAGAAATTGCCAAGTTCTCCATCAACCCAGCTCCGTGCCTTTGCGATCTGAGGGCTTTGCTGCTTACAACAGATTTCTACCGGCCGGGGTTCCTTTGCCTACCTAGGACCTTCCATATGTTTGTCTTAAATTTGTCTAGATCATTGTACACTGTTTAAATAAAGAGTAGTACCTGCCACCTCTTTTGTAATTACTCACAGTTCTCGAAACACAGAGGGTACTCACAGTGTGTTCTGGTATATAACAATTTAAGGCACAAAGGCAGAGAAGCTTCTAGTCTGTTTTCTATGCAGTTAGTCATGTGGCATCTATTGTGGATCCTTGTAAAAAGCCAGTTAGGATTCAAGAAAGAGGTACTAACATTTAAATAGGAAGAGCAGAAAGGATAAAGGATAACATATTCACCTGCTCTGTGACATATGCATAGGGCTTTGATTTGATTTAAAAATCACAAATAGAAATTGTACCTTTTCTCGTGCCTCCTGCTGTCCTTTGCTACAGGATATATTACTCATGCTAGACCCAAATGTACCTTTGGCCCACACAAACCTGCTGTTATCTTGCTGATTGTTACTGAAAATTACTGACATCAGCAAAGCTTGGTCAGGAAACTAAGGTAATTGAAAATTCCAGAGAAGTTGAAGAAAATGCATCCCAGAGTACTTCAGGCTTCTTCCTCTTTTATAGAGTTTGTGTTCCTCATCTGAGTCATTGCTAAAATAGTTTAAAGGCTATGCTCTCCATCGGTAGTAAGGAAGACTTATTTATTCATATTTCTCTTTAACCTACCTCAGCTGGATTGAAGTGGGCTTGCCTCACTCGTTTTATAATTCATTCAATATCTCTATGTTAGGGGGCACCTGGATGGCTCAGTCAGTTAAGAAATATCTCTATGTTGGTAGTGGAGGCTGAGGTCACTATACCTAACTAGCGGTTATTTGAGAGATGAAGTGGTAAATCCAGTTAGGTAAAATTTGCACCCCAAAATCACCTGAGTGGTTCAGTTGGTTGAGTGTCTGACTCTTGATTTCAGGCTCAGATCATAATCTCACGGGTTGTGAGTTTGAGCCCTGCATCATCAGGCTCTGTGCAGACAGGTTTGAGTTGAGCCTGCTCTGGATCCTCTATCTCCCCTTCTCTGCCCTTCTCCCGCTCTTGCTTGCCCGCTCTCTCTCTCTCTCTCTCTCAAAAACAAAAATAAACATTAGAGAAATTATGCCCCAATGTAATCTTACAAAGGTTCTAAAAAATCTTTAAGTGTATTAAATTGCAAATTTCTGTCACGCATTGGGGTCCTTCTGCAGTTCTGTATTTTTCATGACTCACTTTCTGTGTTGTTTTCTGTCTTATCACTGAATTGCTCTTCTGTTTGGCTGATGGCTGGGGTCCATGGGGGACTAGAAGTTGCTGACAGCCTCTTTCCAGAAGACTCACACATGTTCTTCATTCTTGCTAGGTGCTGGAGTCAGAATATTCAGTGTTTACCTTTTAGGAACACATGGCTTTTGGCAACTCAACCCTCAGTTGGTGTGTGAATGAAGCACACTCCAGGATACATACAGAAGCCAAGAGGAGGGGCATGTCTAAGCCGTCGGTTTCAGGAAAGATGGTCTTTAAAAAGTGACCCTTGAGCTATGTTCTGGAGGAAAACCAGAAAATTAGGTAGGAGTGTCTCCAGGCAGAGGCAGTTGGAGGGATTGTGACAGATGACGGAAAGAAAAGCAAGGAGCAGTCAGCTCATGAAAGCTTTGCAGGCCAGGCTCACGGATAAGATTTTATATCTTGGGTATTTTGGGGAACGATGGAAGGATTTTTAAGTAGGGCTTTGGCACTATCAAATTTTCAATAGTGAATTAAATCAGTGAACACATATTGAATATCTACTTGGTAGCAATAACTCCTTGAGAAGTCAGACTATAAAAATAACATGGTCTTTGCCCTTAAGAAGCTTACACATTTAGAGAGAAGATAGACAATGAAAGCAGGAAGTATTAAAAGAGCATGTTTAGCCAATGTAAGGATGCAGGGTGCATTAGAAGATGGTGAGACCACAAGTATAGTTATGGGTAGGTTGAGGGGGGGAGAGGATTAGTTATTTCTCTTGGCATATTCTTTTCTATTGTGTTTAAGGATAGAGGACAGTAATCAAGACTGTGATGAAATAATGTTCAAGTGAGGCATACACAAAGAATATCAAACAATAAAGAACATAAAAAGGGGACATCCTTCTATCTGCGAGCCACTTCTTCAGCCTTGAGTGACTGCTCTATCCCCTGCTGGGTCACAAGGAGGTGGCTTCTGGGGGAGAGTGGGGCCAGTATGACCAGGTAAGGGGCTATTATGGCAATTCTTGGGATGATGTATGCCTGAAGAGAGGCAATGACGGTGGTGATCATGGAAAAGTAACTGGTAGAAGAGATACTGGGCAGTGTGACTCTTAGATCTGATAGCGCATTTAGGGAAACAGTGGGATGAGTCTCAAGATTTCCACCCGAGGAACCCAGGAAGTGACAGTCACGAGGTTTTGGGGGAACATGGTGGGTGGGTGGGAGACACGGCCATGTCCCTTTTGGACACATCCAATTTGAGGTGCCTTTGAGGCCATCAGGTGTTAATGTTTAGCATTCATTTGGATGTGCAGGATGGAAGCCTTCCTGGGGAGATGCATTTTTGAGTCTTTTCTATATAGGTAGGAAATGAAGCTGTCGGTGGGGGGAAAAAAAAAGTGACTGAAGTACAGTGAACAGAATGAGAAGAGAAAGCGCTGGAAGGGCCCTGGAAACACTGCTGTTGAAGGATCAGGTGAAGAAAACAGCCTGGTTAGTGTAGGAAGAAAACCCAGAAGAATGTGGTCAGGGATTTAAAGAAGGACTTTGAAAGAGGAAGTCATCAAAGGAGTTAAAAGCTGCCTCTTCTGTGTGTAAAGATGTGTTATGATTTTTCAAAACAAATTAAATACATTAGGTGGGACTATTATTGCTAGTAACATACAATAACTGACTAATGGCATATAAAAATACCACAAAGCTTAGAGAAAAGCAAATTAAACCACGCTTTTAAGATGATATACCATCTTCTAGGGGAAAAAAATGTAAAGAGCAGCAGGCTGGCCTTCGGTGAGGAAGGCACAGAGCTGGATTCATTTTTCGTAGTAAAGAGAGGAGAGGCTTGAAGTGACCTGTTTCCTGACATTCTTACCTGCCCTTCTGTGGCCCGCCCCGGGTGGGTGGGTAGCAGTCCATGAGGAGGAATGGAGGAAGGGAGCTCGCATGTGAACCCATCCCAGAGCCCGGTCTCACCGGGGCCATATGTCAACATTATCACAAGACACGCCAGTTGACTCACTCCTGTCTTGGGCTTGCTCGCTGCCTCACGCACGTGACCCCCGATACCCTTCCCAAATCTCAGTGATATAAATACCCGGCAGGAATCGCCAGCCAGTTGCACCAGAGACTTGGAGATAAAAAGGTTCAGCTCACACAGCGGTGATGAATCAGGGGAGAGGGCACATGTTACTAATTCCTCTTAGGGAACTCAGGCCGAAAAACAAAAAAACAAAAAACAACCTCCCCCCACCCCAAACACAATAAAGATCTGCTTGGATTCCTCCCTCCCTAATTTAAAAATGTTACTGTATTTTTCCTCTGACATTTCCTACCTGAAGCAAGGTTTTGGTTCCCACACAACACCCTTTTCCTCTCCTTTCTGGTTCTTCCATTATCTTGGCCTGCCCTCTGACACGGTTTCCCAATTTATGTTTTCCTTTCTCATTTCCCTCTTCTTAGCACTGACACGAGCCGCAAACTTGTAACCATAACGTCTGACTCACTTGGTGCTTCTCCTGTTAATGGACACCATGTGGAACAGGAGGCAGGAAAATAACTCTTTACAGGAAATCAGACGATAATGCTTGCACTTCGGTGCCCTTTGAAACAAGAATTTAATTATCCTAATTAAAAAGATTACCTTATAGAAGACATTTGGGAAAAAGCACAGGCCGTTTGTCTTTTTCCTGATGACATGCATCTTGAAACCAAAAGGGATATTCCTGCTGATATTTGTTATATCTATGAAAGCTCAGGCACTCAGAGAATGGTTAGATCAAAAATTGACCTTGATTTTTAGACCAACTCAGAGATGGGATACGGGGTGTATCCTTTCCCCGAGGCTGCTGCAACAAAGTACCACCATCTGGGTGTCTTAAAACAGCAAAAATTTCTTGTCTCACGGTTCTGGAGACTGGACATCCAAAATCAAGGTGTCCCCATGACTGCTTCCTTCTGAGGGATCTGCTCCATTTCTCTCTCCCAGCCTCCAGCGATGGTCAGCATCTGTGGTGTTCTTTGCCTTGTAGCTGCGTCCCTCCAATCTCTGACACTGTTTTCACCTGGCATGGTGCCTGTGTCCAGATTTCCCTCTTTTTATAGGAACACCATCCACATGGCAGGAGGTGCCACCCTTGGTGACATCTGCAAATACCCTATTTCCAAATTGGAGCATAAGCATAAGTATCAGGGTTTGGGACTTCAACATCCCTTTTTGAGGGACACAATTTAGCCCAAACAAGGGGGGGGGGCATGGCTAGGAGCAGATGCCACCTACCCTCTGTCAAGGGCTCATGGGGTCCTGGTTTTCTGGGTGAGCACCGAAAATCTAGACCTTCACGTGTCTTCTTCCAATAAAAGTGAATTTTCCTGTGCCCCACTTCCTCAGGGTCCAATTCTGAGCTATGCATTGATACATTCACCTAAGGGAAGGTGATAACACAGAAATACCACCTCTCCCCAGGATCTGCACTTACAGATGACTTTCTGGAGGCAGTGCCTTCACCCAAAACACTGGTGGGAATGTTGCAGTGGGTAAGATTTTCTTTTTTAGTAGACAGGTCTTTCTGTGACCCTCGAATCATTGCCGCCTCCTCCGTCTGTGAAAAGCACGGGCCCCGTCTATCTGTTACTCTATTAAGGGAAAGTTATTGCCACTGACAATTCGATCTGTCTTTGAATTGCTTGCATTTCAGCATCCCGTGACTGTAAGTGTGCCAGGGGAGACATGCGTGCTCCTCACAAGGAAGTCCATCAAGGGAAAGGATTTTATTTCAGAAAATGCCAGCCTGGGGAATCAAGCATGAGGAACAAGCCCCTGCTAAACCATGGATAATTTTCAGAGAACCAACAGGAGAGAGGGAGAGCATTCGGTTGCTAGGAAAATAGAATAAAATAAACATAAGCCCTCCCCTCCACCTTGTTTTCCATCTTAGGGTGGGCTGTGCTTCCCAGTCTTGCTCTGGAATGTTCGTCCCTCCCATCTCAGTGGAGACAGACTCACAGAGATGTCTACACGTCTGTCTCACAGGTGTGGGATCTGATCCTTGCCAGTTTAGTGAGACTTTGGAGGCATCTCCCGTCGTGGTTGTAAAGAGAAAAGCAGAGAGATAATAGTTCACTGGCACCAATAATCTACTTCCCGACCAGCTGAACGTTTGAATAATAGTCTCGGCACTTGCCCTGCTACACCCCCTCCCCGGCTCCGCCACTGTCAGATTCTCTTCCCTTCTCCACAACTGGGAACTCTAGGGAGCAGATTGTTTTGGCTGGAATTAGCCGGGCACAGATGGTCCCACCTGCTGCATGCTCCTTACTTCTTATTGGCTTCTCTCTCGGCTCTGCGACTTTTTGTATTTTTTAGAAGTTCAGGAGAAGGGGAAGTGGCTGGGGCCCTTGCTCATGCCTGATTCTAGCACAGCTGTCGTGAGCAAGCGGGCAGCTGTGGGGACCGTGCCGGGACCGCTGCCTAGGGAAGGCGCTGCCAGGGTAACGTGCCACCATGGCGGCCTGTTCGCTGCATCTCGTGCTTTCGTTTCCAAAACACAAACTTTCTTCGACCCAAAGGGTTTCTGTTTTCCAGGCTGACAGACCTGCCTGTGACCAGACACAAGGCCGGTGGTCTTGTAGGAGTCTGAGAAATGAGATTTCTCCTATGCTGAAGTCAGAGGGGCATAGAATGTCACTGTGCATTTTAGAAGGGAAGGGATTATGTATAAAAAGGCCACGACAAGTTGCTAAGCACATTTTGATTCGCTCAGAGTAATAACCCGTGAGTCTTCTGACTCCCACAGGGTAAAACCTCGTGGATTAATAAACTCAGTTTTCTTACCTATGAACACATGACATGACCAAAAGACCTACAAAGTCTCATTCCTTAAAATTCTCTGAATTTCACTGGTAAAGTTGTTCTTGAGTGCTTATTCCCAAGAGATCATATGATAAACCATTCACATGGCCCGGGAAATGTTTTCTCTACCTGACTTCATCTGCCACCCTTCTGCTTTTTCTGCTCTGCTTTCTTAGACCGGCCTTCTGATTCTCCAAAAGCCAAACCCATTCCTCTCCCAGGTTTGTGCAGCTGCTGGAACACCCTCACTCTAGATCTTCCCATGGCTCACTGCTTATCCTTCGAGCTCCTCTCAAACACCACTGCTTCAGAGAGACTTTTCCTAACACTCCCTTCCCTGCCCCTCAGGTTGCCTGTCCTCCAATTCCGTGCCATTCACTATTATTTCATCTTTTATTTTCAACATTTGCATTGTTTTGTTGTCTACCTCCTCCCCTAACATGTAGATCCCTTACAGTGGGGCTATTGGTTATTCACCATGATATTCCTAGGACATGGAACAGTGCTTCTCACATAGCATCACTCAATAATTGGTGTTTTATTGGAGGAATGGCATTATTTTGTGTTTAAATAGAAAAAAACATCATGGTGTCAAAGAAGGCATGCTTGGGACTTTCCTACCTGTACATTCCCTATGGGACCTGGAGCTCTGTATTCTGCTTCTTTGTGTGTATCTATCTCCAACAGATTATAAGAAATCTCAGGCCAGTAGTCCTACCCTGTTCATCCCTGTATGCCTTATAATACCTAGCATTTTGCTTTACACGTGGTAGGCACTCAGAAAATTGGCCGGCTATCAATGCTGTAACTGTTGTTTATTAGTACTCTTAGGACCACTAAGAGTATTAGAAGCATCAATGGAAACAATCCATGGAGTTCTGGCTTCTGGTCTCCACTCTGCTGAGAAACTATGGGCTGGTTTGGGCTTTTATTCTCTCTGTATCCCAGAATTGTAAAGGCCAAGGTTTCAGGGGCACCTGGGTGGCTCAGTCGGTTAAGCGTCTGATTCCTGATTTTGGCTCAGGTCGTGATCTCAGAGTTCTCGTGAGATCAAGCCCCACGTTGGGCTCTGCGCTGACGGTGCAGAGCTTGCTTGAGATTCTCTGTCTCTCAGCCCCTCAGCCATTTGCACATGTGTGTGTGCACTCTCTCTCAAAATAAATAGATAAACGTTAAAAAAATAAAAGCCGAGGCTTCAGATGAGAGCATACCAATGATTCTTTAATGGGCTTTCTTTCTTTCATCTATTTCTGTTTCTTCCAATTTTTCCATTGCAGATGCATGAGTCTCCCATTGCTCCTGTTACTCTGCTGAAAACTAGTTGGAGAGGCTTGATGGAGCACGCTTCCTCAATGGACATAAGCCCTATCAGAGGTCTTGGACAAAACTAGTGCATAAAAAGTAAGAACAGCAGTTAGCAACTTTGAAAGAGCATTTGTCAAAATTGAGAATGTCGCTGGCTCTCAGTTAAAGGCGATGCTAGTCCAGGACCCGTTAACAGCCCTCACGTGATGACGCAATCACAGTTACGGCCTTTCCAAAGTAGATTATTTTCATTCCGTCCGTGCATGAAGCGTTCTTGTGGGCCAGAACGGACTTCTTGCAGGAAGTAGGGCAACTAGCTCATTTCTCTTGATGCTCCCGTAGCTGTTTGAAGTCGGGCTTCACTGGGATAGGTTGAAGAGAGCACTCTCAGAAGGCTACGGTTCTGAAAATCTATGCTTAACTGCTTTCTAGATCATCCAGGAATAGAAACAACAAATAACCAGGGTGGTCTCAGGGATGTGGAGACTTCAGTTTCCTCATTAACTGCTTTTATTTTCCTGAGTGTTACAAACATAAAGATTCTTTTCCCACCCAATTCATAACAGAGTTTTATTAAAGAACAAGAACAACATTTTTGACACTTTTAATGCAGACACAGAGTATTACAATTTGGTCAGGCCGTCAAAGAGTCTGTGAGATATTTTATAGGCTGATTTGTAGGTGAAAGAAAGCATCTGACTCAAAGGGTTATGACAATTCCTGGGAAACTATTTGTATGAATCATTTTTTTAAAGTTTATTTATTTATTTTGAGAGAGAGAGAGAGAGGGAGCTGGGGAGGGGCAAAGAAAGGGGGAGAGAGAGACTCCCAAGCAGGCTCTGCACTGTCATTGCAGACCTCAATGTGGGGCTCAATTTCATGAGAACCATGAGATCCTGACCTGAGCAGAAACCAAGAATCAGCCACTCAACTGACTGAGCCAACCAGGTGTCCTTGTGTATGAATCATTATTCTAATTTCAATTTTAAAAACCAAGGTAGCACATAATGAGATGCTATTGTGGTCAGATCTCTGTTTGATAGATAAGATTTTTAAAAATGTTCCATCACCATCTATTTGAAAGGGAATGAGATGTTCCTTTCCATGGAATTGTCTTTGATCATATAAAAACACTTGATATTGCGGGAAGGGGAGCAAAAGGTGTTTACTCAGATGTTAGACTGATTATTCTAAGACCTACTTTCTCCAGAAATGGCACTTTCAGCGTTAAAGTAAGTTCAGCAGGGTGGTTTGTGCTTCTCTTCTCCCCTTCTCATTTAGATTAACCTTCAACCGGAAACGTATGCACTCACACTTTCTAAGCATGTTCAGTAACGAACTGGGAGGCCTCCACAGAATGTTGCGGGGCTGTAGGAAGTGGTGGAGGGTTATTCAGTGGTTGGTCTTCTCGCTTTATGTCTGCACCAGTCCCTGGCTGCACTACAGAATTGGGAAATAATGCTTGTTTCAGAAGCAGTATCTTTCAGAAGAGATGTAAAAACTAAGGTCTAGATTGCTTGTGGTCACTAAATACGCATAATGTTTTCTCAGGGTGTAGAGATGTTCTTGAATTTCCTTTCTAAATTTATATGCCTTTATTCATCTGTATTTTTTTTAAGTAATTTGAAGCATATATTCCTCTTTTTTTAAACTAGAATGAAGTTTAACTGTATTTTTCACCCTTTGATAAGACTGTTTGAGAAGTGGATAAGAGTGATTCTCCTTTAAGGAAAAGTCATAGACTAAAATCTAAGTTTTTTATAAAAAGAGTAAAGATAAATTAATATTTTCTCTCTTTTATTGTTGGCATATCTTATAAGTTACGTAGAGTTTTTTGTGATGTTTTCTTCAGAAACTTTTATTTTTCCAGGGTCAACATTTTAAATGTTTTCTATTTGTGTAAGATGCAATATATAAAATGCTTCAATAACACTCCATTTTAACTCCTTTCATCTCTTGGGTATTATTGTTGTTTTTTAACACTAAATATTCAATGTATACATACAAAGTTTGAAAAACCTATGCATTCTCCTCTCATCCCTCCATTTCTCTCTCTCTTTCTCTCCCTCTTCCATTTGACTGCTCCGAAAATGGTCAGAACAGGATCATAATGCACAAATCTTTCTTTGAATGTTTCCTTATGTTAGATCAATTCCTTCTCAGTTCTGGGCTTGCCAATGCTAAATTTCCTGCCAGGGCAGTAGTCTATTTTTAACATTTTGGGGGCTTATTCTTGGTTCCAAATCTAACAGGCATATTCTGTGAAGTGAAGGAGAGAACGCTGATGGGCGCACTTAGAAATCAGGACCATCAGGATTTGCAATTTCTGTAGAATCAAAGATATGAATGAGAAAGACCAATTAGAATACTTAAAAGATCATTTGTCACTGCTTTAATCTTCATGTATTTTTTTACTCATCATTTTCTTTGACGAAAATTATTAGAATCTTTGTCATATTCATCTCAAGGCCAAATGGGAACAGACGTGCTCATTTTATATTTTCGATATTTTGGAGCATTTTAACATGTCAGACTAGATTATAGGTGGTGGGCGATTGTTTTAATAGAGCAAGTTTTGGTTTGTGGCATATTCATGTCATCTCAGTGTTGTTTCTCTGATTCTGGATTTCATGGACAAATGAAGACTGAGGGATTTATTTCTGTAATTTAACAGCATTGTTTAATTCAGAGATTAATAGATCATCTTCAACCCTGAAACAGAGGCCCTCTGAAACATCAGACCCAAAAAATTGGACACGGCCTATTAGCCCAAAAGAACAGGTTGCCAATTATCTCCATGTTTATTTCAATATTTAGCTCTAAAGGAAGCAATCATTCCTTTATACTTCTTTAAATTTAGTATTGACATTTTTTATTTTGGGAAAGGAGGTCTTTTTTTTTTTTTTTAACATGGATACAGGAAAAGAAAACTCTCCAATAAAAATATTGTCTAAAAAGTTTGTTTTGTCTGCATGATTTACTAAATATGTACAATTTCAATTCACAGCGAAGGTAACAAAGATTTAAACAGCCAACATCACAAATGTCTCAAGTTCTAAAAAAAAAATCACTGTGCACAGTTTAACAATTTAATTGAATAAAAACCAAAGCTAAGCCTTCAGTCTGAATCTTTTTTATGATGGGCACAAGCCATGTATTTTCTTCATCTTTGTTACACGATGCATATTTCAGTGACTAAACGCCCCTTCCCATCTTAGTATATTAGGTTATGTCAGTACATACTTACGAGAGGCGTGAACTGCCTCTTGGTACACCTATATGATTCGTGATGTGTTCACATATATGTCATAATATTTATTAATATATAAAATGATCAGATGAGTCACCTGTGATTTTTTTTATGTCTTCAAATGTAGGAATGTCTTGTTGTATGCATGAAAATTTTTAAATTTATGGGAGTGCTATTTAAAGTGATAATAATTTAAACAGTGTCCCCTTGATGTAAAATGCCTAGGAAGAACCACTCTGCACTTAAACTACAGAGATTTCACATTTCTACCCAATTCAGGTTTGTAAAGTTCGCTATTCTATGAATCTGAAGGTTGTGGTCATTCCGATATAATGATCCAGCAGATGAATGAATTAATCATTAGAAACAAATGTCATTGAATACAGAATAGTTGAGTTACAGTTAAGGAGGGAGCCATAACTTTGGCTAACCCTATAAAATCTATAATAAGGTTGTTTTCACATATATTTTTTTCCCACATAAATTCTTTGGTGTCCCCCCCACCCCCCCGCTTTTAGAGCTGTGATTGATGAACATGCAATGTGAGATTCAAATAATTGCACCGAGCATGTTTATTTGAATAATTGCCCCATTGCACAATCAAATAAATCTGTGGAGTGTGTTTGTTTGAATGTTTTTACATGTACATGGGATCACATACTCAAATAAATGCAGCTGTGTTTATTACAATGTGTGGGGCTCCAGATAGACACACACTTGTCTGTGTGTCTATCCATGGCCCTACAGCCCCTGAATGGCCCTCACACATGTTGGAGCAAAAGCGTGGTTAGCAATTTTTCAGTTCAAACGCATGTAAACGTATTAGTGGGCAAGTTCCTCAAATTTGTGACTAAGATTGCTCTCATTAAGGCTTATATCCTTAGAAAGACAAAAAAATAACACTTTGGTGGGGGGAAGGGAGATATCTGATTGCAGAAAGTATCTAATAAATTTATTTGTATTTATTCAAATATTCCATTCTTTTTTCCTCTCTCCAAGCCCACCCACTCCACCCCCAGTCCAATTCACGCTAAAGAAGATGTGTGTTTTGTTTAGTTCTTGCTGAGAAACCCTGATACTCATCTCTGCTCCCCATTATTTCAGGCCTAGGCCTACAGTGTCATGTGAAAAAAGAGAAGAGCGCACAGATCTGCCAGAATACAAAGGCTTTTGGAGAAAACGGACAGGGATGTTCAATTGTTCCAACATTTCCTCGCCCTCCCTTACCCCCTAGTCTAGAAAAAGAAGGGTTAGACTTCAAACCAAGAGTGTGGGAAGAGCTATTTGATAAGGGAAAAGAGAAGAATACATCTGATGTTACTAACATGCATGTCTCTTGATTATGGAGTGGGATTTCTTTTTTCTGACCTTGGAATGGAATTTTAGGATAAGCCAAACATTTTTATTCTTCCCTAGAGTTGTAAGATTATGCAGCTCTAATGCACAATAGTGTTAGTGGATAGATGGCATTTAAAAACATCTTAGATATGGGATGTTGTAGTGATTGTCACAAATTTGCAAGTGTTATCCTGGTATTTCCAGACTCAGGTATTCTGAGTCTGCCTGAAATGAAGCTAGGAACAGATGACAAAGAAGTGGGGGACAGTGGGGCGGGGGGGGGGAGGCAGAGTCGGCCCACTCTCCCCTGTGCACGCTTTCTTCTTTCCAAGGAGAAAAGCATAGGCTGCGCGTTCCTAGTTTGTTGGTCCTATCTCTCGTGGATTTGGACACAGATATACCCATGGGCATCAGAGACCTACATTGATTTAAAGGAGACCACAGGGATTTATTCTACCCGGGACAAAATTTAATGGCTTGATATTTTCAGGTTGAATTAATACAGTTATTGCCTAGGGCCTTCAAAACCAGAGAAATCTATGTAGTGTATTTATTTGTGCCATCCAAAAAAGGAGAAATGGTGATAGAATTTCTAAACTTTCTACATATGAAAACTCTAGGTTGGGGATGACAGGAGGTGTAGCATTTTGATGCCGTTTCTCGCTGCTCCCCCTCCTCCCAGAAAGTCCTAAGACAGAGCTGAAAATATTTTTTCCCTAGAAAGGTCTGCTC
>NC_043702.1:82532110-82569610 GCF_006229205.1 Suricata suricatta | reverse complement strand
CTCAGTTAATGTTAGATAATTGTATTCATTTTTATCAATACGTGTTCAATTATTCTCAAGTTGTAAGCAAGATAAGGAGAGGAGTACATGAAGAAGTAAATGTGAATGCAAAGAAGAGAAATGGTAGATGGGAAATTTCTTGGTGCCTCAGTTGCTACAGCATGCCTGGGCGGAACTGTCCTACACCCTCCTTTGGATGTCTCATCAGCTCAGGAGCACGGAAAAGTGGGACGGTTAGAAACAGAATAGAGCCATGTCCTGAGAGGGAACAGCCCTCTCCGGGACAAGTTCCAAGGCCTGCCCACGTCTAGTCTATAGGTATTCTCTGATTACAGGCAATCGATTTCCAGGGAATTCAATCAATAACAAACAATATGCTCATAGTAGAAATATATTAATTCTACAGAATGAACTGACAACCTCAGAGAAGGCTATTATGCCATGTAAAGGACAGACTTTGGGGGTACGAGTGGAGGGACTGACCTGTACCTTGCACAGAATATTCTACTGATCTCCAGAAGTGTCACTGATAAGTATTTAATGCCTTCAGTTCAAATACGAACTGACTTGGATGTTCATCTCCTTTTAATTTGTTTGATTGGTTTACCTGATTCAAATCAAGATGTTCTGGAATTAAATTTCTACATGGACAAGATTCAGAAAAACATCCAACTTGACACTGAGTGAATCACATCGTTTTTAGAGTAATTTTGTTTCTCTAATCTCAAGGTTAATGATTCACCTGACAGCTAGAATGATAACTGAAGTTAATAAATGGAAGGTTTGTGGTGTGAGAAGTATTATCACATAACTGAGAAACAAAATTGGCTGGCAATTTATTTAAAACTTGACTTTACTCAAAAGTAGAAATATTTCGATCACTTTTCTGGATAAGGTAGGTTAAGAGTACCTACCACAATGTCTCAATAGAGAAATTATTCAAGACATGTCAGATTTAAATTTCAGTGGAATACAAATGAGTTCTTGACATGTCTAATGGCAGTTTCAGATTCTGCGTTTCACAGCCCTGGCTTGTGACAATTAATCCTGTTGAAGTCAACATTTGTATAGTACTCCCTTTCTGGCTCCCAGTCCGGATCCCAGTTCTAGGCCCCAGGAAAAGCAAGCAAGTAATACACCATGAGTAAGGGAAATTAAGCATTATGTCTTTGGTGTCTGCCTAGGAAATAAATTAAACAGGTCAAGGTAAAAGAGCACAAGATCTCAAGAATAAGTGGCTCATCATTTCCTTCTTAATTTAAGCCATTCTATATGTTAAATTGTAGACAGATATAACAAACACACGTTATCAATGACACATTTGTAATTAGCCCATAATCAAATGATGATTCAGCTTCATTTCCCAACCTCAGAATGGATCAACCCAAAGACTGTTCTCACTTGCAATTTTCACATTAGTACATTCTCAAAGTATGACTAGCGCTTAAAATAAACAAACAAAAGGCTTCGGAGGCCCAATTAGAGAAAGGAAACAGACTAAATTTTTACATACATCATAGTGCTAGAAAATTCATGGAGAACTTCACATTGATGGAACCTAATACACTGACAGTAGTAATGTCATGAGATGTTTGGTCAAGAGACCAAAAAGTTAACACACTGGAAACTTGACCAGCTAGGAAGCCAATGGGAGGATAATTAATCACATGTTAAAAGAACCCATCGGATGGTCAGCATCTTGTCGCTATATAGTACTTCTAGGCAGCAGATCTTCACGCATCTTAAGGAACCAGAACATTTTATTTTTATTTTTTTAAATACAGCATATTTTGCAAATTGATAATGCATATTTGCGTTTGTCAACTTTTGGGTCTCTCAACTATCTATATGCCTATGAAGTTTATGGACTATCTCATTCACAAGAAATAAAGATATTGACTGGATGTCAATATGTATGATAGCCCTCACTAAAATAAAAGTTTTAGACTCACCATGTAGTAAATGAGAGAGTTTGCATATGGTCATATAATAAAATCAATCAGAGAGGGAAAGATGCCTTCAGTGATGTGCCTATTGTAGCTGAATAATGAAATACAAAATATATTGGAGGTTGATTACAATATTAAAGTAAATGTAGATCTGAAAATATCTTCATAAATATTTAAATAGGACTTGGTACTAAAGAAAACATCTATTGATATCTAGGATAAAAGACCAATATAGGAAAATTCTGACGTTTCAAACATTGAATTATATCACACAAGCACAGAAACTATCGGGATTTGCTTTTCAAACTAGGTTGTCTTTAAAGTATCACTAGTGGAGCTTTTAAAGTAATAATAATTAATATCAGACAGTTGAAGGAAGAGAGGCCTAGTGGGGCTGCAGTAAGGGTACTGCTATTTACCAACCTCGTTCTCCTCACAAATACCCTGAACACCTCATTCACCCACCCAGCCTCCTCCCACTCAGGCAGGTCCTGAGCACTACCCTGCATCCTGCGCATGCCCAGTGAGGGACAGGGGCAGATGATGAGGACAAGTGCCCCCCAGGGATATATGCAAGCACCAAAAAGGGCACAGTGTACTTAGTCAGAAGCCAGCAGAAAGTATTCACAGTACCTTCTCTTCTTTAATCCTTTTCCTTTTTGTCTCTTCATCATTTTTCACCCAAAATCATTGATAGGCTAGTTTTTTTGGCTCTATATTAAAATGTGTGATACTAGACTTTTTTGTTTAAAATGAGAGTTTTCATATAATTTGCCTTGGCCAGTGTTTTGATTGAGGTCCTACTACACTCTTTCTCTTTTCCCATCTAGGGCCAGTGCAGCATGCCAAGCTTCTAGAGGAGAGAAGCTGGCCATGGGTTAGGGCTGGAGATGAGCCTGGGTTGCATTGTGGTCAGAGGTGGAAGGAGAGGAGGGGGGAGCGAGCACAGGTGTAGTTTCACCGCAGGGCTGCAGGGCAGACCTAGGATTGTGGAAACCCATGTTGCTTCACATTCTGGTACTTCCCCTTTGGTTCGAAAGATTAACCCACCCGCTCTCTACTCAGAGGGAAGAACAAGGCTGCAATCTTGTCAACTTGGTATAATTGTTCCTAATCAGTAATGCATGCACTGGAAATAAGCTAATTAAATTTAGAAAGTTTTATTTTCGTCTTCTAAATAGAAGTAGCTTCAGTAGCTCGTTTGGCATATTACTTGACTCCTACCTTTCCCTCTCCCAGTCCTAACGCATGGCTTTATTAAAAAAATGGCCAATTTATGAAACCAAAAAGAACCACCTCCAAGTCGTTATCTTATTTGAAGTTAGGGTGATAAAACTAACATCTCACTGGCTGAATTTTTCATTACATTCTCACATAAATAGAGCCATTACAACTTAAGAATTTGAATATATTTTCAGTAACGGGCCTGTGTCATGCCATTTCATTGCCCCGGCCACTTAAATCTACCTTTGACGGGATTTGTGAATTTGGCTTACAGATTAACTCGAAAGATCTGGAGACAAGCACACTCATAAACACATGAATGATCCAATAAACAGGCAACAAAAAAGTCCTACTGAGCTAGGCAAAAGCATTATTTCTTCCTTGTTGAAGGTATCAGCATATGCTGCATCTTATGTTGCACAAGTGTACTCATTAAATATTATGAAATGTACAGCAGGCCGGGCAGCTCTAACTAGCTAGTCAAAGTCACTCATACCTGTGTGTTCGTATTTATGTCGCAGAAGGGAACTGCTTTTCTGGAATGTCTTGTCACATAAGTCACATGCATACATGCCACTCTCTGTCTTCTTGATCTTCTTTCGAGACAGACAGGAGTCGGAGTCTGTCATGTCATCTAGGCCTGACATGTAGTCTTGTGCTCCATCAAGCAATTCTCCCTGTGATATAATCACATAGTTCAACACAGTCTCTTCTCTTTGTGTTTACACCAAACAACTTCACGTAGGGGGACATTTGGAGAACCTCAAAAGTGCTTGCTATTAATCAATCTTGGTTTTTTTTAAACCTATTACTTTCCACGAAAAATGTATGAGGTTTCACATTTCAACAAAAATATAAACCCTCTCCACCCTCGATGGTAAAGCTCATTGTTTTTCAAGGGTAGAAAATAGTCAATTCTGAAGGTGAGAAAAACATAAAATTTTCTAAAATCCATAGTGTTCTTTATATCGGGAAATATCCATGAGTGAAAATTAAACATCGGAATTTGTGTGTTTTCCAGCATGGTTAACTTTAGAAATGATCTGTAGCTGTAGAAACCCCATTTTAATTGAATTTTATATTTAGGTACAAAATGTTATTATTATGCAATCTATTTAAATGTATGTCTACCAACTAAAGGCCTCAAGCTATATTTTTATATTTAATTTTCTAATTTGAAATAGGGAATATTAATAACACTTTTTATCAATGTTCTATCTATGTTAAAACAGCCTTCAGCATTGAGCAATAATGAATGTGGATCAGTAAATTATTAAATTTCTTGATATTTATTTTGTCTTGATCCAAAGGAGTGCAAACTTGCATGATAACATACATTTCCATTTGCTAGCTCACAGTTCAGTTTTCTTAGACTACGTTTGCACTAATTAATATTAGAGGAGATTAAATAGGCTTAAATACATTTACAAAGAGGGCAGATGTACTGGAAATTGGAAGAGTGGAACAGCTGTTACAAAGGTACACTGCTGCTTGTGTTCCGATTTTGCAAACAGGGATTATAATCCGTGTTGTTAAAACATACCTGCTTTTGTATTTGAAAACCATAGATTACTTACTGGTTTGAAAATTACAATAAGAAGTCAAATGGCATGCATAAAATATTTTCTAAAATACTCTTCAAAATACACAATTTTCTATAAAACGAAGTACATGTCAAATTTATACATGTATCATTGCAGATTGTGAATGTCTGTACAACTATGTGACTCTTATAAATGGTAACTTTTAGTGTCTACGTAAGTCCTGTCCAGTATTGCTATCGATGTATGATTCTAAAAACATACAGACCCATCTAAATATACCTCAAAAAATAAGTATTAAATTCTTCCTCTTTTTTAGGGCACATGTGCTTCCACAGATCAGTGTTTCACTGATTCTCCATTTATTTGGCTAGCCCACTTGTCTGAGGTTCAAGTGAAAACAAACTGCCATGTCTGCTGAAAACACAGCACTTGGTTTTCTCACTAAGATTCCCCCCCCCCCCGCCGCTATGTGCACATACGTGGTATAATATAGTTTTCATCTCCACTGTTCGGAGCAAAAGGATAGGTCTCGTTACCTGAAATCCTTGTTTCCGCTGGTACTTTCTCCTTTGCTGCATGTCAGCAAAAGTAGCCGCCCCAGTTGGGTAGGTATAGGCCATATGTGGTAGGAAGCTCATCTGATCCAGTCCTGGGTATGGTCGTAGCCCAGGGATGCTGGTCTGCACTGGTGGCATGAAAGTGGCAGGGGGAAATGCGCTTTGTGGAGGAAGAGCTGTGTATAAAGTTTTGGCACTAAAGGGGTTCATGCCGAACACTGGGTTAGTGCTTTTGTTGTCCAGATTATTTGAGTTTGAAAACTCCTTCTTGATAAAAGTCAAGTTTAGAGGCTCATCTGAGTTTTCAGATGATGAAGAAACACTGTTATGGTCTAAATTTATGCTGTTAGCTTTCGTTTTGTTCTTCGTGGCTATAATACTTTTGGGTTCTTTCATCTGTTTTGGTAATGACAAGTCCAAGGGCTCAGCCTGCAGCTCCTCGGAAGAGAAGCTGTTTGGAGTGTAAGAACTACTGTGGGAGTTTTTAGAAGATGTGGAGGAAAGATTTAAGGGAGAGGGAGTATTACTCCTTGAGTGGTCCAATTTTTCAACTGGTTTAATATTGGTGAAATGGGAAGGTTTGGTTAGCCTGAGAGGAGGATCACAATTCGTCACACTGTTGTGGAGTTCGGCTATGGATGGCGATGTTATGGAGTCCATAGGCTTTACGGGAGACCTGGGTAATAAAGAGTCTTTTGTTGGGGGGTTACTGCTGGGAGCTAGCGGCTTGGAGTTCCTTTCCAGTGATGGTGACCTGGAATTTGAATACTGGTAGACTTTTCGTTGCTCAAACCATTCCTTCACAAACTCCTGAGGAAGGCCCACAGCAATGGAAATTTTCAGCAGTTCATCAGAATTGGGCTCCATGTTCATAGCATAATACGCTTTCAGTACAGACATGTGGTCCTTATATGGGTTGATGGGGCTTGTCATTCCTTTCTCAGAAAGTACAGATGACAAGAGGAGGGCTTTATTATCAACAAAAACTCCGGCCTTGTTGGGGACTATGTTGTCATGAGGTTGCAGGACTGCCTTGATCTCTTCATTCATCTTACAAAGGTAACGTTCATGCTGATGCAAGGGAATGGGGCCGGGAAAACTTTCTTTACAGAACTGGCATGAAAATGGAGTGGATATGTTGTGGTTCTCGATCATTTTATCATCAGTGACCAAATCTATTAAAGTACGTAGCTTCTCTTTCTTTATATTACTGATCTGTCTCCTTGAGTCAGTAGTCAAGCTCTGGAGGCAAGCTTTGGCTTCATTGACTTTTTCTAATGTATAGTCAATAATACTTTTAGTGGCACCATTATGACTCACTACTGGAAGACCTACGGGTGGAATATTAGGAGAAGTGACTCCTTGTTCCTCAGGTTGAGAGCATGGATCCTTCATGTGATAGCCTTTCAACTTCGAAATTTCTTCAGCCTTGCAGTCCATTTTTTGCCTGGAAACCGTATTGTCCACAATCTGTAGAACCTTTTGTACCTCGCTTAAGTTACTATTCATTGTGGGGAATCCGAGTAAAGGGGCTTCCATCCCTACACCTAAGTGCTGCATTGGACTCTGAGCAGATGGATGAACTCCCAAAGGGCTGGTGGCTCCAAGTGCACCATTCATAAAGGGACTAGTGCCACTAAACCCGTGTGTGGCCATAAGAACTTTATAGTCATTGAAGTCTAGTGGTTCTGTTTTAATTTTAAGTAAGCCTGTCTGTTCAGACATACTAAGTGGTTTTCCATTCTCCAATTTGTTTCTTAGCTGGGTAATAGCTGAATTAGTAGGAGAAGAAGAAACAGAATTAGGGGAAGAACCCGTCTTGATATTGTTTCTCATTCGGCCATTTACAGAGATTAAACCAATACATTTCTTGCTGCTGATGTGTGAACTGTAGGAACCAGAATGGGAGAAACGTTTCTTGCAGTTTGGGCACTCGTACGGTTTTTCACCTAAAATGATAATCAAAATTAACATTATATTTCTTTCATTGGGCAACGGTGACGATTATCTGCCAATGCAAGAATCTGTGAGACCAAATGGAAGGAACAGAATTGGGGTACCTCTACATTCTAGGTGCTTAGCTTAGAATTATGTGGCCATAACTGTTTCTGGGTTTTATCTACCCTGGGGGAACATAACTCAAGATGTTAGCAGTGGAAGGTGAGGGCTATCTATGCCTTTTTCAGCCAAGATCCCAAATCTTGTCTTGCCATCGGCAGCCTCCTATTTAAACAGAGTGTCAGATTAATGTGTGGTCAATAACACAATAAAGATGTCACAGTATTTAAAGGGAAGGGTAGCCATGGCCTTAATCAACTCTGTAGAGATTCCATTGATTCTACCAATCCAACTAGTGCTTTGAATAGCATCCAATTTGGTAATAAAATGCTTGGCAGAGCTATCAAAATAGTTATAAAGAAGAAATCTCAGTGGTAGGATGTGGGTCTGTAACATACAGCTCCCAGGAATCCAGGGACATTTATCATACAAAAGCTCTCGTCCAACATCCTTAACTTTTTCTTTCATGGTTAGGTATCAACAACGAACACCCTTCTGAATTTGCCAGCTGAGTTTCTTCAGGTCAGAAATGTTTAATCTGTAGAAGAGCGTCTGAAAGGACGAGAAGGAGCCTCAAGATTCTGTCATAAATCAAAGCTCTTGCAATTTTTAGGAAGCCCAAGCATTCCTCTTCGATTTGTGCGATCCTGCTCTCCGCGGTACCCGAAGCCTCACGAAGGCAGAGCAGGCCCGCACGGTTTATGAGATGAAAGCCTAGTTCCAAAAAGCTACACGCAGGATTGTGGAAATTTTAAACAATCTTTTAAAACTCTCCTAATGGCACAAAATGCAAATATGAGCACCAGCATCTCTGCCACTCACCACTGTGAATTCGCAGGTGTTCTTTCAGATGGTGTTTATATTTGAAAGCCTTGCCGCACTCTGTGCATTTGAACTTGCGATTACCTGCTCCTTGGGTCAGCATTTGGTGCTATAAAAGGAGAAAGACCGACATCAGTTTTGTTGCAGGAGGAACAAAGGAAATTTGTTACAAATATTTTTAAAAGGCCTCTATTTTTCAGACAGGCCAAAAGGTTTGAGTGCATGTTTATTTATTTGCCCAGTCTTTCAGAGTTGCAATAAAAGTGATAATGTTGGCAATAAAATTGGAACAAATAAAAAAAGGGGGGGGGCTTTCACATGCGCATCCAACACTTGCTTTAGAATTATCTCCCTAGTCTCTTTTCCGAAATGTTTCTTTGAGCCTTTGGAGATGAGAAAATATAATTGTAAAGATGTTTGTGGTTCTCTGTGTTTACGGCACATTTTAAAATCTGAAGATTCCCTGTTGGGATGCAACTGTTTTGTCAAGGAAATAAATAAATATTATCCTGAAAATTCTAAACAGCCTCCCCAAAAACTCCCCATGCAAAGAACTAATGTTCTCAAATGTACTCTATCAGGGTACAAGTGTATCTCGTACTGAAGGAGTATCAGCTTTAAAGAAGAAAAAACAGCACACCCAGAGAAACAAAAAAATTCTTGACTATAAATATTTCATTACACGATAAGCATGTTTAAAGATCCCATTCACTGTGCTAGTAGCAAATGTAAACCCCGTTTTTCCTGATGTGCCGCGTATCAGATTTGATTCATTATCAAATGTAAGAGACAACATCTTGGGTTATAGCTGCTTGAGCAGTTTTATCACAGGCCAGTAGGAAAGACTTCAACGACTTTTCATTTTCCTTTTTAGTACTGTGCTAGGGAGTAGGGACAAAAAAGAAAAAAAGTTTGCTGAAAAGACAAGTTAAAAGCAGCAAAGATATAATCAAACACAGCTGACCTTTTTGAACAAGGAAAAAAAGCGCTGTGACTTAGAATTCTAAAAAAAAAAAAAAAAATACAGTCATCCACTCTGGATGCTCAAGGTAGGAGGTCAGCCTTTTTCAAGCAGCAATGACACAAAAGCCTTTTGCAAAAAGACAGCACAGAAACGGTATGACAACTGCTAGGGTGTGCTGAATCTTCCCACATTCCTAGTGAGACAGATGGTGTTACATGGGACACAGGGAGGTTTGTTCAAACAGCAGCAACCTTCAAAGATCAAGCGGAGCCCAGCCCGCCGAGCGCCATTGAGGGACCAGCGCTCATATGTTGCTGAGTTGCATAAACAAACAGCAACAGCTGCTTTGTCTCCCCCCACAGCCCTCAGAGGACTACTATAAACTTTGGTTGTGCCACTGTTAATATGATACAATCATTTTAATTTACTAATTGTAAATGCCATGAGCAAATGAGGGGACTTTTCAACACCAAAGCTACCATTCATAATGCGCCAACACAATCACACTTCTGCATGTGAAATTTAAAGCAGTTATGCTAGATAAATATCTAGGCCCTTTTTTTTTTCCTAGAGATTTTGTGCCTATAAGCAAGGGGAGATAAACTGTTACATAAGTGTAACGACGCAAGCATCATTTTTGTAACTGAACTTTGAAAAACGTTCAGGTGACAAGCCCAATCAGCTATAAATGGAATGATTTTCATGAACTGTTCTTTTACAGTAGTAAAAATTCCATAATGTAGGAGCATCACCATTTCTTGATTGTGTTTGATTATCCTCGTTTTCCTTATGCAAAGAAAATAACCCCAGAAGAAAAAAAGAAACGTGAGAATTTCATAGCATATCCTGTTTAATAATTTTTAAACAGATATGGTAGCAGGGCTTGTATGGGAAAATTCCAGACCTGTGAGGCCTGTCACGGGGACTTCAGGCACACCATTTCTGTTGCCATTCAAACCCATAATATCAATCTGCAGTCAAGTCTCCCACGAGGACAGAGAGAGCAGTTTTGCTACAACATGTAAGGGACGCTGTGAATCAATCCTATTCAACCATCTTAAGGATTTAAGAAGCTATGCTTACCTGTTCAAGAGAGAGTTTTTATTTTTAACACAAATAAGTCAACAGAGGTAGAGCGATCTTAACATTTAGCCCCAGACAAATGAATCAAAAGGGGTCATTTTAAATACACGGCCAATAGTTCAGTATTAATCAGTTTATTTTATATATACACATATGTATAATATGCCTTTTGATTTTTTTAAACACTTCATTAGATTTCATAAACCAGTAGCAGCTTGTAAAAATACCCTAAGTGATTGAAGGTGTTGTGTGACAAACGAAAGAAATACGTACTTCTTTTACTATGACTTAGATTCTATGTGGGAAAAAAAAATTTCTGAGTAAAACTAGGTGAAAAATGGAATTAAAATTGCTGAGATCTTTAATAATGTATAATTAAAATGCTACGATTTCATTCACTTTTTGTGGAACATGAAAATGAAACTAAAGTCAAGTTAAAGTGCAAATAAAATTTCTAAATTAGAAATTAACACACTCATTCGATCGTGAACATAAGACTATTAAATCATATTAGAAGAGACCATCAAAAAATCATTTAGACCTCAATTAAAGCTATTACCATTAAAAGATCTGCATCTTCAAAATGCCATGAAAAATTAATAATGATTGCCAATCAAAGCAATATCGTTTCTCTAAGGGGTTATTATAGAAAGAAATCACTTAAAACCAACCCCCCACCTGATCTGTCCCCGGCTTGTGCGTCACCATATGCCGTTCGAGCTGGGTGCGGTAGGCAAACGTGTAGCTACAAAGAGGGCAGGAAAAGTTCTCTTCGTTCTTCTCGTGGCGGTACTTGATGTGCTCCTTCAGTGATGTCAAGCGCTTGTAGCCCCGGTCGCAGTAGGGGCAGGTCAGCAGTTGGGCAAAAGCATCTGGAGTTCCAGGTGGCAGGTCTGTAGCCGAGAGACGAGAGGGAGAGAAGCAGGCCAAAAGGTCAGTAAATCAATGGCAGCTAATGGGCTGCCTGCCCGGGATGGTATGACAGGAATCACTGCAATCTGCTCGGCCAGAGCGCCATCGTCGCGCTCGGCCTCAGCGCGCACCGGTCCCCTCGCACACCCAGCGCAGACTTGTCCGAATCAGCTCACACTGCGCTGGGAAGTTAATTAATTACTGGAGCTTTTGGGGGGAAATTTAAACAGCCGATAAAGGAGGAAACTCTCTTTAGGTGACTGACAGATCGGAGTAAAACCTTTGGTCGCATGGGACTCGGGGAGTCACAGCGCGAGAGAGCCTTTCAGGTGTCAGCAAAGAAGAAAACCAAGGGCAGGGTCACTGGTGTTAAACTTTCTTTTTTTTTTTTGGTTCCTCCAAAGTGAAATATTTCAAAAACATAGGAATCAATTTTGATATTTTTATCTCATAGGAATAGGCTCTAATTGTTCTTGTTCTTTATTGGTTGTACAAATGACACAAATTTGCTGACAAAAAAATTTCACAATACCCTAAAATTACAGTTCTAATCTTTGCTCATGAAATTCCATGCCTCTGCAGCTGTTCTTCAAATTTTAAGGTAAACACCCAGGCATGTAGTGCATTTGTAATTGTAACAGCTGCAGAGGTCAGTGTGGTGGCTAAAAATGAATTACAGCCTCACCATTTTCTTCTTGCCCATTGGCCTCCGGCGTGCCAAGGCGAGACAGCTCCTCAGGGGCTTCTGGGTAAATAATGGCTGTGTCACTGCGCTGAAGGTACTCCTCGATGCTGACTGCATGGCCATCGCGTTCCTCCAGTTTTCTTTTGGCAAAGTATTCCTCAAAGTCTGATGTGCAATTTGCATTCTTAACTGAAATCACAAGAGGAGAAGAAATGTCTTTGCAGGGCCTTCTTTGTAGGTAGCCAAGTCTACGTACATCACGGTGACTACGAAATGTCGACTTGGCGAAAAGACGACAAACACCTGACTTATTTGTAAGAAGTGTTGCAGATTATCGGTTATTGATCAAATGCTTATTCTCATATGCAAAAAATAAAGGACACTTTGCTTTAAGTGAAATAGGCACAGTTTCTTTCCTTCTTCTTGGAATACTAGTCCACATAATTCACAAAGAATGAAAGTCATTTTTGAATGTTCTTTTTTTTAGGGAAAATTAAAAAAAATAAAAAACAGAACTACATTTTAAGATCTATAAGCATGAGAGATAATATGAGCTCAAAGCTGCTATTAACAGTCTATATAAAACTTCTCTCCTTTTAAGAAAGGTATATTTAATTTTTTATCGTCCACTAAACTTAACGTGCCTAACCACAGATACATCCTGTTGCTAAATATAAGCTTTTAACCTTCCACTCTCTGAACATCACAGATGGCCAGGACTACACAGTCTGACACAGATGTGAAGGATAGATATTCCTAGAGAGATAATAATGGGACTTTGTTAAAAAGTCATGGGATGTGACACTTTATCCTCCCCTATCAATATTTAGCTCAGTATTTTTTGCGGTCAAATGCTCTACCCCTGAGCTATACCCCCTAGCTCAGTAGTTTTTTAAAGCTGCCTGAAAATAAAATGAAGCTCACAAACAGAAATAAAATAAAATGAACAGAGATCTTAATAAAAGCAAAAGAAACTAGCTATACTGTTATGCGATTTTGATATGATTTGTAACTTTTGAAATTAGGGCTCCATTCTCATGAAACGGATAATAGATGTAAATCAATTTCAGCAACTGTATCACAAGACTGCATATTTGAAACCTCTAGATATGTTTCTGCAATAAATTGTGGCTTAAATATCTTATGTAAAAAGTTTTATGCATAAGACAGTGTTGGGAGTGTGGCTGGTACAGTCGTATCCCCCATAAGTAGGTGGATGAAAGGCCTTTGCTAGTATAATTAGTGGTGGAGTCCTACTTTCACAGTTTCTGAGAGCAGTTAAGCTTGACTCACCCTATATTCCTCACCTCACCTTCTCTGCCATATAAGATATTAAAGTATTTGCTGTACTAATTATCCTTGACAATTTGTGGCAGGATGATGTTTGAGCTAGTCAATGTCTTTTTTTAATATATATCATTTTTATTGTTGCCTTCACTGTTAGGAACTTGTGGATGAAAAAACAGAAAGTGGAACCTTGTATTAATTCAACAAGTACTGAGTGACTGGTAGATGGAAGGGCTTGTTTTGATTAGCAAAAAACAGATCCAGTTTCATCCTGCGGGAGGACATGAAAACAATCAGTGCAACTTCTATTTTATCAAAAATAAAAACATTATAAACTCCCATATGTATTACTCCAGGAAGTTGTGTGGTCCATATGGGGGGGGGCGCTGATGGAATCTAGAAGGTCAGTGGAAGAGCAGCATGCACAAGGAGGCGGGGACTGGAGAGAGCATGGTGCCTTCCGCCATCTAAAGAGACAGTGCTGAGTGCAGATGGTGAGAAAGAAGCAACGTGATGTGAGGGTAGAGAGGCAGGGGAGCCAGAACACATGGTGTGTGGTAGCCCTGGTAAGGATCTGAGTTTTATTCTAGGAGAAACAGGAAGCCACTGAAGGGTATAAAGCAAGGAGATGATTGGATGAAATTGTGAATTCTCTGCATTTTTTTTCATTAAAAAAAAAACCACATTTGTTTCTTTTGAGAAAGGGAGCGTACATGAACAGGGGAGGGGCAGAGAGATAGAGAGAGAGAATCCCAAGCAGGATCTGCACCGACAGCGCAAAGACAGATGCAGGGCTCAAACTCACAAACTGTAAGATGATGACCTGAGCCAG
This sequence comes from Suricata suricatta, assembly GCF_006229205.1. Classification (NCBI taxonomy): domain Eukaryota; kingdom Metazoa; phylum Chordata; class Mammalia; order Carnivora; family Herpestidae; genus Suricata; species Suricata suricatta. The sequence goes on along the minus strand of NC_043702.1, from coordinate 82,555,693 downwards.
AGTCAGATGCTTAACCAACTGAGCCACTGAGGTGTTCCTTATCTGCATTTTTTCATGTTTATTTATTTTTGAGAGAGAGAGAGAGAGAGAGAGAGAGAGAGAGAGAGAGAGAGAGAGCGCGCTAGTGGAGGAGGGGCAGAGAGAGAAGGAGACAGAGGATCTAAAGCAAGCTCTGCCCTGATAGCAGAGAACCTGATGTGGGGCTCAAACTCAGGAACCATAAGATGGTGACCTAAGCTGAAGTCAGAGGCTTAACTGACTAAGCCACCCAGGTGCTCGTTCCGCCCCCTTATCTGTATTGTTAAAGGACAACTCTGACTACCCAGTATGGTGGGGATTGCAGAAAGGGAAAAGTGATTTTGAGAAACTAGTTAGGAATCTCTTGTCATGAAACCGGAGAAGATACAAGTTAAGGAATTGGTGACGGAGACTATGAGAAGTGGCTGGATGTGAGAGATAAGAAGCAAAAACTCGAGGCTTGGGGTAAGGATTGGGTGTGCCTAGGAGGGAGAGGCTAAGATCTTTCCTTAGGTTCAGCCTTTCTAATTTGATGGATGATAGGTGACAATCACCAAAGCAGGAAGAACCAGAATTCTAAAAACACTTGAAACTATGAACGAATACATTGCATCCAATTAAAGAAAGCTGGAGCACATCACACTTTGTAGACTATTAAACTAAATGCTAACAATCCTGAATAGTACCATCTCTTTTGCACTCCAGTTTCTAATAAGTTGAACAAGAGCAACAGTCTGATTCCAACACCTGTATTTCCTTCATATGCAGCTTTGGAATGTGTAATAATAGACTATGATTTTATATCTTGAAAGTTGCTTAAATCTTTTCTTAGAATCTTAAGTATCTATGTATTCATTTCTCTTTTTTAACAGTTTTTAAACTATGTATTTATTTGAGAGAGAGAGCGCGTGCACAAACAGGGGAGGAGCAGAGAGAGGGAGACACAGAATCCAAAGCAGGCTCCACGCTCTGAGCTGTTAGCACAGAGCCCGATGCGGGGCTCAAACTCAGGAACCGCCATTTCATGACCTGAGCTGAAGTTGAATGCTTAACCGACTGAGCCACCAGGTGCCCCTGTATTTATTTCTTAAGATGAGGCCTGACTTCACAAGCCCAAGAGTAAGAGTTGCATGCTCTACTGACTCAGCCAGTCAGGTACCTCCAAGTCTTAAATCTTTTAAGAGAATATGAACGCTGATTAAGATCAATTTTCTGTGGGTATACGCATGATGCCATAGATACTTTCCAAATGGTATTTATAGGTAGTGAATGTGATGGCATCATTCAACTTGTACCATTAAATCTCTAGAGAGTACGAAGAACCACCAATTTGCACAAACTATTTGTTCATTATTTTGGATCATCAAGTGACTTTACCTCTATCAAAAATCACCTCTCATTTTTAAGGGCAAGAAAAGTTAAAGGGGACAAAATGGTAGTTCAAAGATGAACCACTTTTGAGCAACTTGACTAATTTGCCCAGGGGCTGACTTCTTTTTCAGCCCTGTGGCAGTAGGAAATAATCTAACAGCTCCTTTCTAAACCCTGACCTGTTGGAATGTTGTCAGATGTTTAAGGCATGAGTTATTTAAGCTTTTCAAGAACACTGTCCTACTTGACAATCCTTAGTGTAACCTAGTAAACATGGATGGATGGACATTTTAACATCCTAATTTTATCTTGATATTTCAGCAACTATTGGAATTATCTGGCTATCTTTTCATAAATTTTCATTTGCATATGAATGTTTCCATCAGAGATGTAACCAAATGCAAATGCAATCGGATTTGCATTAATAGCCTTTTGGCTTAAACTGGAGGAAAATTCTGATTTTTCTGGATAGGCAAACTAAACTGCATCTAGAAACACTACTAGTGTTTGGAGAGGCAATTCACTTGCCAGATCAAATTTGGCTATGCTAGATTTCAATGTCATGTGTGACAGGGACAAAAGACATCAAATCATATTCTCTCTTTAAGGATCATCTTTGATCATCTTTGTATCCTGAGCTTTGAGTATATTGCCTAGAAATTAGTAGGCTCTCAAGAATCATTTATGAAATGAATGTGGAATAAATTATGTGCTTAACATTAATCTTGGTGTAGGAAGTCTTCTAGTAAAAAAAAAGCATAAGATAGGATACCTACAGTTGAGCTAGGAATTCAGATCTGCTATTCAGGCAATTGTAGAACAATTATGTGATAAACTGTGTAGTGATGACCATAAATATTTGCAAGAGTTCAATGGGGTTCAGCTGAGTATTCAAAAAGAATTTAATAAAGAAGATAGCCCTCAATCATTTAAATCTGTTTGCTCCATCAAGATTTTCTTTATGCAGTATAGGTATGCTATTACCTATATACCTCATGTATCTAGGGTCACTTAAATGGTCTAGATTCTAGACTTCCATGAACTAGCCTAGGTATAACTAACACAGATATAATGTGTTTCTTCCTTGGTGTTGCTTTGGGTACTCGTAACATATGGTTTTCCCACTTGGTACCACAGCATTCTCCTTTTCCTGGGAATGGCTCCCCAGATTCTCTATTGTCCAGCCTTATGGTACCCAAGGGAGCTGCCATGTTAGTGCGTGATTCGGTTCCCCTAGCCACAATGGCTTAATCTGCACCTATAGTGAACTGAGTTTAGTCCTCCATTCTGCAGGCCAATTGAGTCAGTAAATCCTTTCCTTATGATTTTAGGACTTTGTGCCAAAGAGAGAATCAAGGGAATTTATTCCCTCAAGTAACTGTAACTCTAAGATGTAGAACAAAGGAATTGATATATCTCATTGTAAGGTAAGAAGATTTATGAGGAAAGAGACTGAAGCAGGCATACAGAGAAAAGCTAAGACAAGAAGGCAAGTCCCGACAGTACATTTCTAGCTGTATTTGCTCCTGAGGCCAAGCTCTGTGTCCTTCCAGTGGCTCTGCTGTCAACCCTCCTTAAATTCTGTGAGTTGAAGAACTCCTTTTTCTACTTTAGACTATGTGCGTTTTAGTCTCTGAGATCCAAAATCACCCTAGTTGTTATATTTGAAAAAATATTGGATTAAGTTTTGGTGACTTTCAAACTTGTTGAAAAGGATAACATTTTTTTTTTTAATTTTTTTAGTGCTTTTTATTTATTTTTGAGAGACAGAGAGAGACAGCTGGAGCAGGGGAGGGTCAGAGAGAGAGGGAGATTCAGAATCTGAAACAGGCTCCAGGCTCTGAGCTAGCTGTCAGCACAGAGCCTGACGTGGGGCTAGAACCCACGAACCGTGAGATCATGACCTGAGCCGAAGCCGGATGCTTAACTGACTGAGCCACCCAGGTGCCCGGAAAGGATAACATTTTGGTTCTATACAGAAGTTTACATTTTTGGTTTTTACAAAGATTTTGTAATAGTGTATAGTGGACATAGGCATGAGGTAGAAAATTCACTACAAAGTTATAGAATTCCCCACTGCATTTTCTAGTGTAAAATCAACCTCCTTTTCCTTTTTTTTTTTTTTTCCTGTAATCCTCTTTACTCCTTGGTCTCTTTGGAAGAACTGCCAAAACACACTGACAAAGGATATTTGCATGATATTTATGATCAAACCATAACAAAAATTCACAAGAAACCTCAAGTGATTTCTTCCCATATCTTCTCCAGAGATTCTGCATTTAGTCCTAAAATTTATCCTAATGTCTTGCAAATATCTCAACGTCCCCTAAGGTCAGGTTAACTTTTCTCTATCCAAAACAAAAACAAAAATAAAAACAAAAATAATGCATTAAAATGTTTCTTCATCTCCACGTGTATTTTTAATGTTGTTAGGATGAATTTCCAGGTCACTTCAAGTTAGAAAAGCCTCACATTTCTTGTCAGTATGTTTTTCACTCTTACTAATGTTGCTTTTTAAAAAAGAACAATTTTTTCATTTTAGTTCTTTTAGATGGAGAAAGAGAGCATGTGAATGGGGGAGAGGGACAGAGGGAGAGAGAGAGAGAGAGAGAGAGAGAAAGAGAGTCCCAAGCAGGTTCCACACTTAGAGGGGGGTCTGATATGTTGCTCGATCTCACGACCCTGGGATCATGACCTGAGTCAAAATCAAGAGTAGGACGCTCAACCAACTGAGCCACCCAGATGCCCCTTAATGTTGTTTATTAATGATACTTTCATAAATACTTTTATGTCTATCATAGATATTGATATTTATAGATAATGATAAATATCAATATGTATTGACTTTTAAAGTTATCACTTAAAAAAGCAAACAATGTTGACAGATGTCTAAATAAAAGAGCTATGTTGGTCTTCAAATCAGTCATCTCCCAAAAATGAGTTTTAGGACACTTTCTCAAAGATATGTAAGAGCAAGCTTTGCTTAATGTTTACAAATAGTTAAACCATAAATACTTATTCCTTCTCTTTTTCTGTCTCTTTACTTCCATCCTATTGCCATTTGTTTTCTTTATTTGTAATGACATGTGTTCATGTAGGAAGGCCAGTACTCCATTATAAACCATCTAGGACCCAGCATGTGTTCAATTTTCATTAAAAAACTGAAGAAATAAGTTTGAATATTGTGCAAAGCCATTTTAATGAACATAAAATGAATAAGTAATTCTGTTGGCAAAGAAAATATCTTGGAGGGTCTAGTAACGCTGAAGCAAATGCATGTAAAAAACCGAGTAGAATCATTTGCGCATCCCATTGTTTACTAACTATTTCTTGAGCACCTATTAATGCCGGAGCGTAGGCTTTGGGATGAGGATACAGTGGCGTTGCTTGATAATTGTTTTCCTGCTTCTGTGATTCTCATACGTAGAGGTGTGTACCTGAAATGCTTGTCGTTCTGCAATATACACACATATAAATACATAAACATGTAACAGAGGATTGTGTGTGTGTGTGTGTGTGTGTGTGTGTGTGTGTGTACTTCTCAGTATAACGGAGAAATTATCTACATATCACATAATCTTTTACTCACGTCATATGTCAAAGTAAAGGGGAAAGGGGCCTGAAGAAGAAATCACAAATCTAGCACTCACAAACCTGGGTTCATCCTCTCTTAGAAAAAAAATCTCTTTATTGACATTTTAGAGGATAAGAAAACATAGAAAATTATTTTGTTTAGTCCTCCCTATTGAATTTTTAAAGAAGCCCAAACTCAGCATTTGTTGAGGTGTATAAATTCTCTACTTTGTTTAAAGTTGACTAATTAATGAACATGGCATTTTATCATTAAAAATGCATGTCTGCCTTTCTGGAGAAGGCTTCCAAAATACATATTGGCACCAGATATCTAAAAACAACCGTGAGGGAAGAGGGCGGTCTTTTTCTCATCAAATGGCTACCTGGGCGGCCCAGCAGAGCCTCCACTGCTACAGAGGTGTGCACAGAGCCCGGGAAGGCTCCTCAGGAGAGACGGGGTGTTCTTTTCTTCTTGGGGATCAGCACAGCTTCTGGGCCTGCCTCTGCACACCTGCTCTAACACGGCTTTCTCCAGGGAATGTGTGCTCCGATGCCACTGGGAGCTCCCCAAGTGTAAGAAGTTGCGGACAGAGAGTGGCGGATGCGGGAGGGGGGAGGGGGGATGGGAATCTGTCGAATTCTGCAGGATCAAATGTCTCCCTAAACAGCAGGAAGCAGCCCCAGTCAGGGACACAGTCTCATTTCAAAGTGAGGTTTTATATTAAGGGACTGTGAACATCAAGATTTAGAGACTACTAACGCGGAGACCGTTTTGATTGCTCTATTGGTACAGAATCCGTGGCTTTAAAAGAAAAAAAAATCTCAAGTAAGTTCAAGTGTATTGATTTTTCACATTACTATGTAATCTAAAATGTTGGACTTGGTGTATTACTGAAAAGATTCTTAGACTGTGTTCTGGTGTTTTAGAGGGGTTTCTAAAGTAAGGTGTTTTGCCCGGCAGATCTGCACTCTTTTTAATGCTGTTTGTAGAGACGCAAGACACCTAAGGATGTCTAGGAGACTCGTTTTCACAGCGTGGTCTCCAGGCCAGCAGCATGGACACTACCTGGGAACTTGTACAAAACGGAGTCAGTCTGTGTTTTGACAAGCCCTTCAGGGGGTTCGGATGCACGCCCAGTTTAAGAATCACTGTCCTGGGAATTCAATTATCTGCATTACCCGGGTAAATAAGGTATTCAGTAACATGGTGCTGGAAAGTAGCTCAGAATTAGTCCATATCACGTGGCCTTCCTGACTATCTCTACCTGAATTCATATCTCCTTCTGCATTAACTAACCATCATCTGCATATCTCAACCCCTGACCTTATCACGTCACATTATCACCTTTCGCTGACCTATCTGAGAGTGGACTGCATTTTATTCAGCTTTGTATCGCCAGTGCTTAGTACAGTGCATGGCACACAGCAAGTGCTCAATAACTGAATGGACCAGGTTCACGGTCACTGGGCAACCCATTTTGGCTCAGCAACCTATGGTTCTTAATCTCAGTACCTTCATCTGTAAAAGGAGCTGGTATATGCTTTCTGGGGTATCCTTGAAGTTTCAGAATTCCATACTTTCAATTAATTAATTGCCCTAATCAATTTGCTGTTGTATTCACCGGCTAGGCCTAAAGACGTCCATCAATATTCTTTTCAGTTAAAAACTCAAAGCAACATAGCTTTCTGATATAGGCAACATATACACAGATGAAGATTTTGGAGGTGACTGGAAACCACTGACAACATCAGAAGGGAAACAGTGCTTATTAAATGTTTGTGGAATGAATGAAGGAGACACTCAAGAAGGTTGGGATACCAGTTATTTCTTGTGGGAGCCCTTGGTGAAATGGAGATGGTCGCTGCTAATCGCAAACAAAGCTAATAAAGCCGCAGTGTTCATTAGCCAGGAGGGGACAGGCTCTTTTCGGTACATACTGACTATAGTCTGAACATGACCCTCCTATCCAACCTGCCAAGTGCTACATCTGTTTTTCTCTCCTCAAAACCTTTCTTTTTCTCTAGCTTATTTATTTATTTTTGGTTTTAATTTATTTTTAATGTTTATTTATAATTTTGAGAAAGGGAGAGACAGAGAGTGAGTGGAGGAAGGGAAGAGAGAGAGGAGACACAGAGTCTGAAGCAGGCTCCAGGCTCCTAGCTGTCAGCACAGAGCCTGAGGTGGGGCTTGAACCCAAGAACAGTGAGATCTTGACCTGAGCCAAAATCGGACACTCAAACAATGGAGCCACCCAGGGGCCCCTCTCTGGTTTATTTTTAAAAACTTACTGTATGGAGTTAACTAAAAATCTTCAAATGAGGATTTACATGACATATGTGACTGGATGGCAAAATTCTTCCAACACATAAGAGTATGACAGATATTATAAACATGAAGAAAATGACATGCTTTATAATAGTATGATTCTCTCCTTGTTGAATATTTAGGTGTTAATTGAATTATCTCATAAACTGATCTTGCACAATTGACTAACACCACACATCCACTCAACTCTTGCTGAGAAATAACTTATGATCAAACTTGTATGGCTTCTGCTACCCATATCAGAAAGCTAGCTAATTTAAAAAGCTTAATTTGGGGTACTTGGTTGGCTCAGTTGGTGAAGCATGTGACTCTCGATCGCAGCGTTGGAGTTCGAGCCCTGTGTTGGGTCTAGAGATTACTTAAATAAATTTTTAAAAAGATTAAAAAATATGTAAAAAGTTAAAGGATTAAATTTGCATTCCATGTAAAGATAATAAGACGAATTAGGAGTTATTAAACGGAGAGGATAATAATGGTATAGAAACTCTCTTACTCTTTTCCTCACTTTCTTCTGAGAATGATGTGATGCACAGAATTTGTATTTAAAGAGGCCAGACCACTTGCTAGCCTCCTAACCTTATCATTAATATCACCAATTGAGGGGAGTTATACCGTGACACACGGTGTTCCTTACCAAGGCAAGATTTTCAGTCTAGGTCTAGAGTCTTTCAACTGCTCCGGAAACACCTCAGAAGAATCTGGTAAAGCTGGATATAGCTGGCATTTCTCAGTGGTACTTCAGGTGGTGAATCACTAATCCTGCCCCTTCCCATTCTGGCTGGATCTGCTATTATCCTAAAGCATTTTGTGAGCTATACACAGGACTAATTACACTCTATAACTTGTGGGGCGCAGTGCACAATGACCGCAGCAGAACATTAAACCAAAGTCAAACCTTTTCCAAACATAGGGCCCTGGGTCTAATACCGTGAGGCAGGACAGTCCCCTGCCCCATGGTCCCCCCATGCCAGCTAGCTCAGTCAGTGCTTTGTTTTCTTTGTTCATGCTTCCCAGCAAAAATTCGTCAGAAGAAAGGGTATGGTGGGGTGGAATCCAAAATTTCTAGTCTGATTTCCTCCTTTAACAGATGATACAACTAAGGTATAGATGAGGCTTATGATTCATACAAAGTTAGACAAATAATTCCTGGAAGAGCTTGATGGAGCATTCGTGGATTTTGGATCTTAACCCCTACTCTTTCCACTGTATCATAGTGACTCAGTAGGAGAGAAAGAGAGAACGAGAGAGAGAGAACCCCATCTTTTCAGTTTTGCGTTATGCCTAACTGATTTGAGATGATTTGAAGAGGTCCTAGATGCTGACAACGTAGCTGACATTATAAATAGTTCTAAATGACACCACCACAAAATTAGTGTGGGGGAAAGCCATGGTGAATGCTGACTTCAATATAAATAAAAGATAAAACTTTGAACTTTTTCCCTTAATTTTTCCTTTCATGTTCCTGCTCTTCTGAATCTTATACACTTATTTTCATCCCCTCCTCCCTCCACTGGGCGATCCACATCCAAGTCTATTGGGTTAAAGAGAGAACATCATCAAAGTTCTTCAAATTCTCCACTCAAGATGCTTATTTACAATTTCCATCTAATATTTAATGATTTTGTTTTCCTAATTTAGATATTTCTCATGTTTAATTGTGTTTCTAAAGGCACCCAGTGTGGAAAAACTTTATGAAACACCTCACAAAGGTAAATTTTTAATAACTGTTATGGTGATAGTAAATAAAAAATGTCTCAAGTTTGACTTAGGACTAGAGACCAAAAAAAAACCACCCCCCCAAACCTTTATTCATGGTTCATTTTGCTTTCCTATTCCACATGTCCTTGTTTATCCCCCCACATGCTTAATGATACCCTCCTACACGTGTTCCGCTTCTTCAAATTAGATGGAACTGTGTCATCCTGCCATAATAATACCCCATCCCTCACAGACCTTTTCAGCTCAGCCATTCCTGCTTTCCTCTGTCTAAGCTCACAAAGCAAAAAGGATGGGTCAACATACTCTCCAATTCACATGACCATTTCAAACCAATGTTCCTATGCTATTAATTTGCTGTTCGTTTATTGGTTTTACTCATTTATTCATTAATTCAACAAACAACCTGTTTGTCAACTGTCAAGGCTGTATGAACACCATGCACATTTATAGGGAATTTGGAGAAGAGCAAACTTAATCTCTACCTTCAAAAAAACCTCCAGTTTGTAATTGCAATTTTTTGAAGCCCTAAGTTACCCATTTTTGCCATCATGGTTTAGGACACTACTTGCATAGCTTAAGTAGGATGACACTTGTCCCATGGTTATGTTTACCCCAGGAGGCTATTACCATCATTCTGGGAAACTTCATGGCTCAACTGATAGTCCAGCAGGATCCTGGCTTCACAGGGGTTTGAGTCTCTCTAACAGCAGGGATGGACCCTCTTTGGTGCAGAGCTAATCCTGGGACCGTTCCAGCCCTGCCTGCAAACCAGAACTTGACACTTCCTCTCTGTGATTTCTACCTTCTGCCCTTCCCCATCGTCCCGTTCCTCACTCCTCTGATGCCGGTCCTTCATTGTGATGACCAGTCTCCCTGTCCATTTCACTCGCCGGTCTGCTTGAACTTGCCTCAGTTCACATTGGAGCTTGAAATCATTTCCATCCCTGTCCCTTATTCTCGTGTCACTCTTGCCTTGCCAAACAAAAATCCAGCCCCGTTCTTTCCTAGAGTATCAAAAATGTCTAAAGAAACATAAATGATCGCACAGACTTGTTTGAGTCCATGTTATCCAAATGGGATATTCTTTTAAGACGGGATTGAACCTCCATACATTGTCTGCTACAATTACTCTAAATTTCCATTCTTAAGGATTCCATGCCTACTCTCTTCCCTACCTGCCATCGATCATCTCTTTTCCTACTTACTTCAAAGAGTGCACACACCCATATGATGTGAATTCTGTGAACTACCCTTAAATTTGACCAAAATCTCGACAATCACTCTCCATTTTTCTTTTGAACTTATTGCTGAAAAAGATGTGCCTCTGCCCACAGCCAAGGCTCCTCTCGACTGCTACTTCCTCACAACTATTGATAACTTACTCCACATTTTACCCAGTCTCTTTTTACATTTTCAGCTTTCTCCATGCCTCTTTTGCACAGAGCCATGTTTAACAAGCCTTTTTCCTGACGAAAGTGTTCTTTGAATTTTGCAGTTTTCTAAGGCTCTCATCCTCATGTCTCCAATATTTGAACCTACACTGTTAAAAACCCACTGAATATTGAACACCTTTTGCTTGGACCTACATAGCTTGTTGTATTTCAAATAAAACATCTTAATCCACATATTTTATAATATTAACAACAATAATAATGATGGCTAGCAACAACTGAACATTTATTATGTCTAACATTGTGCTAAGCATTTTACACACATTTCTTATTCATCTACTATTGTTTTATTCACCCAATTGAAGTTAAGTCTTTAATGACAGTGACTATTCATTGTATTTCTCATGATGTCTAACAAAATGCCTTAAACTTAGAAGGGTCACCCTAAGTGACTATTGATCTGAATAGTTAATGAGGCCATTAATTATTTATTTATAAATTTTGCTTTCATGTCATTACGATTTTTTTAAAGATTTTATTTTTAAGTAATCTCTGCACCCAATGTGGGGCTCCAGCTTACAACCCCGAGATCAAGAGTTGCACATTGTACTGACTGAGACAGCCAGGCGCCCCAGGATTTGGCATTTCTTAAGGACACGGACTATATCTTCTATTTACTTACAGTTTCTTTCTCAAACATCAGTTCAAATTCCGCACACAATAAATACCCTGACAGAAATGAATAAATGTAGGTATCTGAGTGGTTAACAAGTTTTATTACTTGTTTATTTGTTTGTCATTCAGGACAGGAAGAAAAAACAGCATATGATTCCTGATGCTAGTCAGTTATCAAGCAAAGTCTTTGATACATAAACATTGTACATCCTCTTCTACCTTTAAGAAAGGATGCTAGATAAAGATGAAATTAGATAGAAAACTAAGCAATTCCTTCTTAAGCTTCATATTTTGACCTCAAATGCATTGTTGGAGCAGTGAAAAGACATTTGTCTTACAGCTTGTCTACTTAGTTTTCTAAGCTGTCAAAGAAATTTAATCGGCAGAGGCTCTCAAAATTGATTGGTTAGTCCCTCCATTACAAATCTGTTAAATATTGCATCTTGTTTTCTAGAGAAGAAGTTAATGAGGAACCAGTGTTATGGGAGGTTCAGAATCCATTTATTTCTTAGTGCATAAAACTGGTTTAAAGCTTACCTGGAGATGCAAACCCACTGGCAAAATAAGGAAATCAGGGTGAGCATCTAGTGTAGGTTAGGCATTGCGCCAGGTACTTCAAAAATAATATACCAGTTAGTTCCTACACTGAGACTTTGTACATAGGGAATCATAGTCTCCACTTTCCTCATGTAGAAATGAATTCTTTCCACTCAAGTTCATGTAAGTAGTAATCGGCAAAGACAAAATTCAAATTTGTTTATCTGACTCTAGAGTAATCTGCAGCATCCGAGACAAACATTTTAATTTCATGTGTAAAAGCATTCCTATATTATTCTTAAAAGATTGGAAGCATGTTTAATGACTATAGTTATTAGTTCTTGGACAGTAGTTTTATTGTATTATGTAAGATTAAGAATGGAGACCGAAATTGGCCTTACCCCAGTTTCTGGATGTAAGGGTGTAAGGTGCTTCTCTTTTCCCAGCAAAGGAAGAGAAGATGCAGGTGGTTATTAATGACCCTTCATAACTAGACTACTAGATTGTCTGAATAAATATAACTTACACACATTCAAAGAGGAAAACATCAGGGGCCTATTTGGGTCTCGATATGCACGTGGAACCGCATTAATGCTAATGATCACCAAGCAACTAAGATAGATCCTTGTTACTACTAGCACTTGGCTTTATAATGCTCCTAAGTTTTTTCCATGTCTCTATTCTTCTTAGAAAATAGTGGGATTTTTTTCCCCACACATTCTCAAAAATTCTACATAATAATTTTATTCTGAATTTGAATCTCATTAAAATATGGAAGATGTAAGATTCTTTATAAAAAGGCATGCTTTGTCTTATGTGTTACAGCATACAATTTTCTTTCATTTTAAGAACATTAAAACCAATGTAGAAAGTTGTTAGTATAAGTCAGGGTTTGCAGTGCTTCATGTTGTTATAAATCAACTTTGCTGTGCTGCTAATCTAACTTTGTTGTAAAAGAAAATAGTGATCCTGTACACTGTTCTTCTTTGCCTTTAACAAGTTGATTTCAGGGACTTAAATCCTGGTTTCACTCTCTGAAGATACTGGACTTAATCCCCAGCACAGGGAATGTTTTCCCATATTGTGACCTCCTTTCTCAGGGTCCATTTTTTCTCCACCAAATATTCATTCATTCATTATACCAGTCATGACGTGTGCTATGTATTCACTGACATACTGGGCACTTTGAGGCAAACAAAGAATGGTCCTTTTCTTAAAGCAAATATTTTTGGGGCCCTTACTAAGGCTAATCTATACATTATTTATTTAATTACTTCAACAATCCTATGAGGTAGAGAGTGTGATAATCTACCCTATTTTACAGCTCAAGAAACCTCTTGTCTATAAAATTAACTAGGTGAAATGGGTGCAAACATTAGGAAGGGGAACAATTCAACATGCTAAACTTACCGTGTCCACCTGAGGCCTGTGGAATTTCAGAGAAGGAAGAGATTGATGTGATTTAGGGTGTTTGAGAATGACCGCATTACGGAAATGGAATGTGACCTGGCCCTGAAGAACAGACGGGTAGGCAGAGTTTGGATAACTGGAGGAAAGGGAGTGAGAAATTAGGGTCTCAAGGAATAGCATGGGCAGAGATTCAGAGGTTCATGTACATGTGATTCATTCATTGTTGATATTACCAAAGGATTTGGTCTGATGAGAATGGAACACTGTTGGTATGAAATGGATGGCACTTCATATTGGTCTGAAGAATGTGGATTTTGTCCTTTGGGTACTAAGAAGCAATTAAGGATTCTAAGAAGGAAGTTTGACCAGTGAGAAAAGGGTTATAGGATGAATGTGAACTGACCAAACAGAGGAGGACATGAAGGCTGGAGACCAGTCAAATGTAACTGAATCTTTCTCATTTGGGAGATTAGAATAATGAGAGATGAAATTTGTCTGGTTGGTTATTTCATGTCAGATGTCCAAAATATCTCAACCTGGAAACATGAAAAGGAAGTCCAAGTATTGTTTGTCTCTCATTCGCTCCCTCAATTTCTTTAAAAACTCTGTGACCTAGACCATTCTAGAATCTATAGTGAGAAAGTGACCAAAACTCCATGCCATTTGTGTCCTCAAGTAGCTTTGAATCTAATGGGAAGAAACATACCTACAGGTGGCTAAGTATAATATGAGAGAAAAATTAATACATTCTAATTGAAGACCCTCAAACGAATGAGTAGAGATCTTGAGTGAGATACTATAAGATGGCTTCTTGGTACAGATGGCTTTTAAGAATGCATATGATGCTGTCAGACTAAGAAGAACGGCTTTCTAGGTTGGTGGAAAATCATAAGCAAAGGCAAAAGAGTATAAAATGATAAGCAGTGCTTCAGAACTGAAATATATACTAGGAAGTGGTAGTAAAGGCAAGATGGTGTTAGATCAAGAAGATATCAGTTCAACTCAAATGCCAATGTAGTCAGAAAGCAGTGGAGAGCCACACAACGTTGAGTAGGCAGTGGAGTGGGATGTGAGTTACCATTATTCCCCTGCCCTAAGTATTAGGAAAACAGCTTCTTACTAACTTTGTTAGTGTGAACAATGAATTAAAGAAATCAGGATTGAAATGGAGCCTGGTTAACAGGTGTCATAATAGCTCAAAGGAAAGATGAGGGTTTAAGTCACAAAAGTGAAAAAAAATGATGGGGAGAAATAAAAGTGATATATAATATTTGTGATAGTAGAATTGATAGTAGCCAGTGACTAATTAGATGAAGGATGGAAGAATCTAGATGATACCATAGCTTCTATCAGGACAACTCCTCAGAGTAGTGAAAAAAACTTTCTGAAGTGAAAGGTTATTTCAGGTAATTTAGATTTTATTTCTAAATCTGCTACTAGTTAGCTGTTTGACACTTTTTACAGTTTCCTCAACTATCAAAATACAGTTAAGAAAGTTTTCTATAGGATAGCTTTCAATTTTAGAAATCTGTGTTGAATTCAACTAAACTCTTTCTATTGCTTCTTGCAGCTTTAACTCAGCAGAATATACTAGGAAGAAGATACTTTCAGATTCTAAAGGACTATTCTATCCATCTACATGAACTTAATTAATTTTTGCAATTCAATAGATATGTAGAACTGAGAAGGAAACTCAGAGATGTTTTCCTTACTTTTAGTTGGGAATGAAATTTGTGTGTTGAATATTCAGAGAAAAGTATTAGAGACCTTGCCTTTGTCTTTCCTTCATAACTTATTCCCATTAATAAAAACATCAGAAAGTTTGCTTAACCCGTTTAGTATTTATCTACCCCAGGATGCCTGGGTGACTCAATGGTTGAGTGGCCAACTCTTGATTCTGGCTTGGTTCATGATCTCATGGTGTGTGAGTTTCAGCCCTGTATTGGGCTCTATGGTGACAGCGTGGAGCTTGCTTGAGATTCTGTCTTCTTCTTTCTCTATCCCTCCCACTCCATCCCTCAAAAATAAATAAACATTAAAAAGTAAAAAAGAATTTATCTATTCGAATTCCTATTGGTTCCGCTTTAATTAGAAAATAAAAATGGTATCTGCTATCAAATTAATTCCATATTTATTCATTAAAAATATATTTATTGAGAGTTTGTTAATTTTAAGGCACTCCTAAACATAGCAGACAAACTGGTGATTACCAGAGGGGAGGTGGGTAGGGAGATGGGTAAAAGAGATTAAGAGTGAATTTATTTTGATGAGCACTGAGTATTGTATAAAATTGTTGAATCACTATATTGTACACCTGAACCTAATGTAACCTTGTATGTCAGATACAATAAATTTTGAAAAATTAAAAAATAAAATTGAAAAGTAAAGTTAAAAAAATTTAAGGCTCTCTTATAGGTAATGTGGTAGCCTTAGAAACAATCCATGCTCTCAAAGTTTGCAATCTATGTTGGAAATGACAGCACACTAATTAACAACACACTACCAAATTTATGGCAAGGTTAGATGTTTTGTTCCATGAGCACTCACTGGAAGAAGCTATTGTTATAAGTTGGGATGGCTAGAGAAGGTCAGCCAATGGCTGGATCATGTAGGACTTGGGTGGAGACAAAGAGATGGTCCATTAATAGGCAATTTCAATCAGAAAAGATGTCTTATTTCAATTCCTGATGTATTTAGCAACCAAGAAGATTCTGGGGAGAAGAAGCAGTAACTTAAGGTTGTGAAGAAATACATATTTACTCTCTAAAGGGGCAGAGTTGTAAACTGAGGGTCACCAGGAAATTCATAATTAGCAAGTCCAATGTACTTGTTCAGCATTCTTTCAAATGTAATTATTTGCATCTTTTGATTGAATTGACCATTCTCTACTTTTTGAATCTTTCTTTGCCCTCAGGCTGTTTAATTTTTTTTCTCTCTATCTTAATCTTTTTTCTTTCAATGAATTTTATTTTTCTCCCTACCCACCAGCAACCTGGGCCTCAGCTCTCTAGCTGTTTCAATAAGTACACTCTCAATTGGTAGTTTCATAGTCACATGATGCTAAAAAATATCGGAATATATTTGCATCACTCTCAGATTTCTATCTCCAGCCCTGACATCCTGTGTTTCAATTCCTCACTTTCATTGAACATGCTCATATTCACATCCATGTGTAACTTTTCTATGAAGATACTTATGTCTGAAGACTAGCGCAAGGTCTTCTCAAAATGGGATTCTCCCTCTTTTTATCTAGAAATAGCAGCAAGTATTGCCCTGTTCTAAACATGAAGATGTGTAATTTTGAAGCCATTTTGATGCCATTACCCAGAGATTCAACTGGTTGTGAAGAAACCATGCTGCTAATTTCACCACTGTCACCAGCCTAGGACAAGCGTTTTATCACTTCACACCTGAGTAACTACAATGACTTCAGTTGGTCTCTTAGAGTCTGGTTTTCCCCCACAGAAATCATGGTAGTATGACATGACGCAAACTCTTTGGTCTGGTGCTTTGCATTCTCCATCAGCTGGCTTCAACTTTAAAGTCCAGCTTTACTTCCCATGAATCACTTCCTAGGACCCTCTGATTCAGGCAAATCCATTTACTCACTATCCTCTGAATAGATTTCACAGTGTCCTTCATTGGCTCACATTTTCTTCTACTAGAAAGCTCTTCCTCACTTCTCTATGACCACTGAAAATATACTTTGTTCAAATTTCGCCTCTGCCATGGAGCTTTTTCTGAATACTCACCCCATAAGATCTCTCCCACTTTTGTGATTTGAAATAATTATAGTTCCTGCCATTTGTTGCATATTTATCACATATGTTTCTTATTGTGATAAATTGTCTTTTCTTATATGTTAGTCTCATCTTCCAAATTAGGTAATAACCATGTCTTAGGCTTCCTGACCCATCTTCGACCACACACGCACCAATGGTGAATACATAGAAGATTCTCAGTGAATACTTATTCATTTATTTAGTGACTGAATACATATGAACTCTAAGGAAGAGAAAGTAGCATCAGAAAAAGAGATCGTAAAGCCAGATAAAAGTACATTCATAATTGATTTTTAAATCTTTTGAACAGGAATCATTTTTATTAATCTCACTTTAGACTTCAAGTATATAAAACAGCTAGTAAATTGTCACTTTGTGGTATAAATTTACTTTCGTGACACTTCAAATGTCTATAAAAGTTGATAAGAATTAGTGTTTGTTTATGCTTGAAGTTGAAATTTGACATTTATCTTTAATAAAAAAAACATGAAGCCATTTTTGATCCCATGACTTGGGACATTATAGAAAGTATCTAATTTATGGTATCTCTTTGTTATTATGTTTTTACATGAAGTTATTATGTCTTGCCTCTATTTCATATGGCTATTTATATACCCTGCAACAGAGAACATGAAAATAGAAATATTCTCAAGAAGCAGCTAGTGTGATCTATTCATTTTTTGGGTGGGGAAACAGAGTTCCAAAGAGCGTAACTGACTTGCTCAAGGTCACAATCTAGTTAGTTATTGCCAGAGCTACACCTAAGCCCTAAGACTACTCTTTCTTAATTCTATACCTTTTTCCTAATCCCATATTGCACAGTCTCATTTCTGTACCTTACATTGACATGCTGAAATAAAAGAAGCATTACAACAATTGTTCATTATTTCTCTTATTTTACACCCAAGAAAGTAAATTAGTGCCTTGTAAGTTATTAATAAGAATATTCTAACCAGAAGAATGGCATGAGCAGTTTATTACGATATGCATCAACACAAGGGGGATATGACTACCATCTGAATTATTTATATTTCAAAACTTCATAAAACTGTGACTTTTTCTCATTGGTGAGTTGAGTGGAAATAGTTATGTGATTTTTGTTTTGTTTTGTTTTGGGAGATAACCTTCTGCTGGATCCTAGGTTAATATTCGTAATGGCAGTGGAAAGGATTGTTTATAGCACCAAAAATAATTAGCCTTATCCAGAAAAAGAGAGATAAACATAGTGAGTCAATGTACGTTTGCAGTGGTGACGTGAGAATGCGAGGGGAGACGCTGCTCAGTTTTGGGGGAGGAACATGCAATGTCACAACTGTCCTGAAATCGCATTCTGCAGCAGAAGCAGAGTGAAAGAAAACACTTTACTGCTTTCTTACTGTACTGTTTTTAGCTTCATTAAAAAGAAGTGAAATTGTCAATTTTCTATAAAACTTCTTCCTGGAAAGCATTATTTAGAGGAGGTGGAGGGTACTGAGAATTAACAGTGAGGAGGGAATAAAAAGGAACTCAGATGATCAATTTTTGAGAGCAATGTATATGGAAATTTGGTTTGTCTTCCTGAAAAAAACATTTACAATCTAAATCAAAGCATATCATTTGAATTCTCGATGACTAATATCAAGTGGTGGCCAGAAGAGACATATTACATTCTAATTTTAAAATTATTTATGCGGTCTTTTAAAATAAAAATTACTACCAGAAATTTGCCCAACTCATGCTTTGAAAAATTATGTTTATCCAGTTCAGTTTTGTCAACTTTCACAGGGAAATCAGGGGGTTAAGAATGAAAGATGTACTTGCTGAATAAAATAAAATAAAATAAAATAAAATAAAATAAAATAAAATAAAGAGAACTTTGATTTGAAACAAGACAGGAGACTTGTAACATCTGACTTAATTGTTAAGTCATGGAGATACAAATGGATGGGCCAGTATTTCTTTTCCTGACTCACTAAATCCCCATGACACAGGACAATTATGATCTTGGCGTGGGAAACACAACTTACCTGTACCATTGTTAACTGTGGTCTGGATCGTGGCTTCCGGCCCCATAGTGTCATAGTCTTCCTTCATTTCTTCTGTGGGGGAAAATTATCTTTAGCATTTGAAAACTGTAGAAAGGCTTACTATACTAAGCATGCCAACCACAGGAACAAGGAAGATTCTTTTAAAGGAAACAGAGAAAAGGCTTGTTGTGAACCTCTAAACAATAGCTTTGTTCAGGCAATTGAATGAATCCGATAGTGCTAGCTGCACAAGAACTTATTTACTTTAAGCATTACTGCAAGCTGTGAAAAACAGAGGTGCTTATTTGGGGCAAACGAAGGGCTTTTCTTCTGGTGGCAGTTAGGGACAAACAGGGGCAAAGATATTATTTTTTTCAATCCGAGTCGAAAGCAACTAAGGACTTTTACTTAGGAAGAGGCGTGCAGTTGCTGGGCCTCTGGGAACTCTGGGTGATTCGTGGCCAGTCAGAATCTCATGGTTTCCTCCCCTTTGGAGGAGCTACAATAGGGGCTAATCTGTGCGGGCAGATCTTTTTAAAACCTAATTCTACGTATCAAAACCTGAAATTCCCAGTTTATAAAACAAACATGCCAGAGGTCTTGAAAACACCTGTGTCACTGTTTTGTATAAACTTCTAAATCGTACCTTCCTTAAGCCTTTCCCTACCATTACATAAATACCTTTCTTCCTTATCATTTATGCTCCAGTGTATAATTGCAGTCATTTTCTGAAGAGAAACGTATAGATGCAGCAAGACCTCAATGTGGTGAGGAAGATGAAACTATGTGAACACAGAGCTTGAAGATTCATAGGTGATAAAAGGTTATTTTCCAAAATTGCAAGATTTTGAATTGGGGGGGGGTTTGTAAAAGAGGAGAGCTCTCGAATGTTCTGCCTCGCAAATTATAGAGTATGTGAGAGGGCAGAGAAGGACAGCTGACAGTTAAAAATCCTCCAAGTCAGTAAATTAAACACGGACTTTAAAAAATCGTATTTTTACAACAACAAAGCTAATGAGAACCAAACATGATCCAGGATAAATATCTCTCTGATCATCATTTGACTTAAAACCAGAGAAACTTTATAAATAGGACTCTGTAAATTCCCAAATTTATCCTGACCATTCTTTGCTTATCACATTTTCGTCATAATTATCTGGTAGAAAAACAGGTTCTAGCAAATGTTACAGCAAAATTAAAATATATGTTTTACAAGTTGTACCCTGCAGCCTCTCTGTTTATGTTATCAGAACTAAAAAAAAAATCATGGGCCTTCTAAGGTAAAATACACAGATGTATAAATAGATGCTTATTTAATGCTACTCCCCATAACAGTCAGATGATTTGAATGGTCTTTGTTTAAACCGTAGGAGCACTTTGCATTTGTTCCTGGCCCTGGACTTCTCTCTCATTTAAGGAATATTTTCACAGGGACGTTTTGCATAAAACGTTTGAAAGTTCAATATAGAGCCATATTGTATTGTCAATTGTAATAATTGATCGGTTGAAAGGCTCCCTCATCTGATATTTTTATCAGTCTCTGGGAGGAATTAAATTAAGGTATTTCTGAGAAGTTCAGTGCTGGCTATAAATATAGCTTTTGTGTGTTTCTTCCTCACTCATCTCATGTGATTTCTGGTAGCCAAGAGTCAGAACAATCATAAGTTTTCCATCTGAGAGATCAAGTCACTGAGGGGAAAACAGTTAACAGCATTTTTTTTTTTTTTGCATAATAGTGGTAATGTTCAAGATTTCTGCTGCACTTCCTTCCTCATTGTCCTTTTCTTATGAAAAAGTAAAGAGAAGTTACAGTAGGTGGTTGCTTCCCAAATTATTAAACGCTGGGTATACAAATGTGTAGTTGGCACCTGGGTATCACATTCTGTGGTAATACTTCGGCTATAACCCTCTTTTACTGGAGATTATGCAACTGAAATAGTGTCACTTTTACCTAGAATGTACTTTGCCTCAATTTACGGAGCACCAACCTTTCCTCTTTGGAATATCAGCCTTTATTTATTACAATGGAACACTAAGCCTTTTCAGGTATGTTTTTGAAATATCACATATGTGCCTACTTGATTAAGTTTCCCGTGAATCCACATTCAGAAGGCCACAATAACACTTCGGTTAAGAATACCTCCTCTGAATTCATGGCAATCCGGGCTGTCATTCTGCCTCACGCCTGACCTTAAACATTTTCCAAGACAACTCTGACTCAGCATACTGTGTCTAAAACCACACGGCATATTTGTTTTTCAAACACTTGTAAAAGTTTGCGTTTTCCAGTCACCCTTGGGATGAAGGTTTGTAAAAATAAAGAGCACTTTCTTCCTTAAGATGAAGAATCCTTGAATAAGCAGAAAGAGGCCAAGATGCAGGTGATTTATTTAAGTCTGTGTCAATGATAATGATGTCATGGTTTCCAGCACACTGTGTCCACCCCATTGTGGGACGAAAGAATGTCAAGGACAATTCTAAACACAAAACTTTGATTGTGCTGGAACCGGAAAGGCACAGTAAGAACTCCACCGCGCTCTTCAGTTCCAGACCTGCATCCTGCAGACAAACCACAGAAAGCCTGCGCGAAAGAGCAAAGGAGCGGGGGCTTATCTCAGAGTCAAGCTATGTGCTGAGGTACGACGGTAGACAGCCAGGCACCAGGGATAAAACACTACTAAATAAAACAGCACCAGAATTAGAATTATTGTCTATATTGTGTGTTTTGAACAATAAATAAGAAAAATATTTTATCAGAAGAAAAATGTGTTATCTAAGAGTCAGGATAAACAATGAGTAGCTTTTTAAGACCAATTTCTTTTCATGAGACATCAAGGCACCACATCAGAGCACTTTTGGAACAATAAAAAAAAGAACAATAAATCATCGCTAATCATTAGAACTAGACAGGTAATAGCCGGGTAACTTTCGTGGTCCAAATAGCCAAATGAGATTAGGGATTTACATTTTATTTAATTATTGTGACTCCAGAATGCTAGTTTATTTACCATAAAGGTAAGAGCAAAGAACAGCCTGTTCATTTGTATCACAGGCACCATTAGCTACAGGTAATCACAGGGTCTGTAATGCATTCATACGGATTATTGTATATGAAAAACATTTAGAATTATGATCCATGACCAGCATGAAAAGCTGCCGTGATCCCAAACTACTACAGCTTCACATGACTGTTTTGGCTGTTTTTCAATTATTGATCTTAATTTTTTAAAATTAAACTTTTTTTTTAGAAGTTTGGACCCATACATTTGTTATATCGTTATTAATTATTCCTTTAAGGGTGGAAATTCTAGTAATTGGTCCTTACCCTTGATTTCTAGATATTAAAATTTAAAGCATCAGAACATTCATTCTTATAGCTCTGCATATCTAGTTCATTAACAAATATGAATAGCTAACACCAGCTCATTTAAATAGTATGTCTTACATGAGTTCTCGCCACACTCTGTTTCTGTCACACTGCTCCCAAGAATCATTGGCTCTTATTATACATGTAAATGGCTATCATAAAAATAAAAATTTCATTTAAGATTGTTAATGACTTCTGCAGCAGTCAGACTTCCTTTAATGATCATCCTCTGCCCCTAATTAAACGTATTTATCTTTCAAGCATCTTTGGCTGAGTTCTCCCTCATAGTTGAAAATCTCAAACCTTAAGTCTTAATGGATATAACGATAAATGTTTATGTGTGGGATTGCTGAGATTCGAGAAACCTTCACCGAAAGCAAAATTGGAAACAGAAAGAATACAAAACTTGGCACACTAATTTAGGAAAACGAAAAACAAATACACTACACTCGAACTGCCATCGGTCTTGGTTTTTTTTTTCTTTTTTTCACATTTAATTTTCTTTGGTAGTGCAAGTGCTTTTATTATCCTCCTTCCAGTCTACCAAACAATTACCCTGCCTATGTTCCCCGCTTTACAGTCTGCGACCTCACAATAGCATAAAGGTAGGCTCCTGCGCTTCCTTACTGCCCTTCCCACCCACATCGCCTATTTATAAAAATGCTATTGTTATTTATATCGTGAGAGCAAAAACAAAGTGGGGTATATCATGACAGCTCTCACTGATTCCTGGGAAGAGAGACGCTATGGCTCGAATGGAAGAGTCATTAAAATTTTTTTTTGTAGGCCACCTCAGCAAGCCGGGATGAGCAGAGGGAGTTTATGGGCCTCCCAAGAGTTCTCTTTGATTTTGTTAATCATTTCATACCTTAGTGATGTTCCATCCGCCATGAGTTTTAGACCAACACATTTCCACATGCAGAGTGAATGGCATCTGAAGTTTGGGTTTGAACATAATTTACCTTATTTTTATGACAGTTGGCCTTGGAAGGGTTTTACTTCCCCAGAGATTCCCACCAAACAGCAGGAATCATTATCAAGTACTTAACTGTTAAATAATAAGAAAGCTACCTGACCAGGTGAAAGTGTGAAATCACATTCACACTTAACGAAGGGGAATGATTAGATGGTTGAATTACAATAGAAGGTGTCAGACAGACACTGAAACTACCTTACACTGACAGTTACTTGGTCTGTATTGGTATATAATCACCACACAAAACTTTCCAATATATATTAGTTGTGAGATTTTATGTCTGCTTCCATATTCTATCCCGAAAACCTAGATCTTGATCATGTCATATCAATTGTAGATGGGGTACAAATATTTCATGTTGTGTGTTAAAAATGTAGTTCAGGGGTGCCTGGGTGTCTCAGTGGGTGGGTTACATGCCCGACTCTTGATCTT
>NC_043702.1:82524610-82527110 GCF_006229205.1 Suricata suricatta | reverse complement strand
CCAGACGGATGTGCTTTCTCACCTCAGGAAGCTTACTCCCTATTTGGAGAAAGAGAATCATAAAACCATAGTGCTAGAAGGACAGGGAAAGTCAACCCTCCACATGGGACAGAGGAGGTCATAAAGGTAGAATGAGGTCTAATGACTTGTCTAAGGCCCTGCAGCCAGACGGTGGCAAAGCCAGTCCTGGAAAGCACATCAAGCGTACAACAGCCACACAAGAACATACATAATATTACAAATTCCCAATGAAGAATCCAGTCTAAATGTAAACTCCCCATGATCAGACTAAGGAAATGAAAATCCCCGGGACCTTTGGGGATTTTCATGATGTACAATGGAGATTGTTGCTTCTTTTTGAATTGTTTTGATGATTGTTACTTTCATGGACCCCCCTTCATTTGAGTTATAGAAGCCTACCAATTTGATCAATTACCAGAATCTAACAATACACCCATGTTTCCACAATAGTTTGGAAATGATGGAAATAAAGAGGTGGTTCCCAGAATTACAAGCCTGAAGACCTGTCTTCTGGTCCTCGTCCCACTGTGTAACCAGCTGCATGGCCTTGGCCTATCATCCAAGGAAACTTGGTACAAATGGGTAAAAGTAGTGATAATAGGTTCCCTGTCTATGAGGTAGCCACAAGATGCCTGCCGACTTGGACTTGTGATGGCAACTTTGTGAGATGTAAACCCCTGATCACTGCCAGAATAGTCACTGAGAGGGGACCATTGCTCCGTTGTCCTCTTTTGTCTATTCCTGCAATGTGTAGTAGCTACAGGTGAATACAGAAGATCTGAATACAGGCCGGCCACGATTTCGGTGGTGGCCCTTCATTCAAAAATTGATTTGCAGAAGCGTCCTCGAGTAGCAGCTCCGTGATGGGAAAGAGTATGCTGGATCCTTTGGCCAATACTAGACATGGACATGTCATCTCGTCTGATGATAGGGCTTAAAGTTTAAAAGAAGCCCTTTGGAATTTTATGAGTCATTTGGTTTCCTGAATCTCTTTGATGCTTGGAGATCATTTATATTTGAGCCAATGGATTAATGGCCTAGGTACGTTCTTGAAATGCCCTTGAAGTGTTGGCAGAAGTTTTAAGACTCTGCACCTGAACCCCCTACATCCCTCCCCTTCCCTCCAAAGTTCAACTTCCAGATACTATGCTACCGAAGACAGGATGCAGCAATTTTTCCAGAATTTTTATCCAGTGACTCATTTTTCCAGGGAAGATTTCTCATCAACACCCCTTCTTGGTCACAGTTAACTTGCTACCGCAGTACATGGGTGGATAAAGATCATAGAACTAAATTCAAGGGTCAATTTCTCCTTTGATAATGGAGGGGGGGGTGCCTCATGACAAATAAAACAAAACAAAGCAAGTTCAAACAGAAATGTTCTTCTGAATTTGAATATGTGTCCCTGAAATGCATGAGCCTTAATTTCCTGATTTAAAAATGGGAATAACTTTATCACTTGGGGAGGCAAGATTAATTAATGCTAGAGAGAACGGATCATCCTAGTTTGAGATATCCCCATGGAACACGCTCTCCAGCACAAAACACTGTTACAAAGGAACAGCTATGAACCTACCATAGTCAGCCTTTATACAAACTAGCTTGGTCACTTTAATTTTTTATCCCAGGAACATTCAAAGGCATTAAACCCGCATTATAAATTAATGAGTTGTAAAATGTCAGCTGATAAAACAAAAGCAGTTTTGAATGTAGGGATAAAAATGTTTCCATTTCAGATTAGCTATGTAAAAAATATGCATATTAAGTGAAATGAGAGAAGAATTTCTGCAATCCCATGGTTCTAATGTGGAGGGGCTAGTTCTGACACTCTTTCGACTTCCTATTATGGGAACATCTTGGGCAGATGGCCACTACTCATTCCTTCTCAAAATGCTAGCAGCTTCCCTGTACCTGGTGGAACCTTCCAGTGACACTGTGGTAGTGATTTTAAAAAAGGTTAACATTTCCATAAATTTGCTGGGGCTCTGGATATACTCCCACCTGCAGGTAATAACATCTTAGTCATATACTTTGACTCCTCAAAACCTCTTCTTTAATATAGGAAATATAAAAATAATGGCAAATAAAAATAAAAGTAAGGATTCCCCTTTCCCCAAACTACCATGAAAACAGATATTGGTCAGAGAATTCACAACAGTAAATTCAGTTATTTTTCAGGAAGACAACATAATCTTAGGTCACAGTGTTCTAAGTGAAATATATGCTTACCCAAAGCTTAATAGCTGTTTATTTATTTACAAAAGTAGACATATTCGAGTTTTTCTCTATATCTACCACTCATAATGGTTTTGATCACCTTACTTAACTCCTACCAAAGGAGGATTTGTATCGATCTTTGTATTGATGTTCAAGCACACATGCCCCTTGCCTGTCCTTTCATTGAGTTTTTGTAGTTGTAGTTTCTATCCCTTAGAAATTTCCTCCACTTCACTTTCTGTTCACATCTATGATAAGCTTA
>NC_043702.1:82512110-82514610 GCF_006229205.1 Suricata suricatta | reverse complement strand
GCTGGACAAGCTCAGCAGTGCAAGTCTCCCTATCTCTCCTACACGTTCTGTTTCCGTAGGCTCTGGGGTCAGGCGGCCTAAATTTGAATTTTAACTTTTCTACTTAACGAACTTGTGACTTTGAGCAAGATGTTTAACCTGCTTCAGGTCTTCCTCTATTGAAGGAGAGATAGAGACAGGATCTGTCTCACTGGGTAGCTGTAAAGATTTAGATGGATCCAGACACGCAAAATAACTAGAGCCTGGCCCATGTTAAGTGCTTAATGAGTGGTAGGTGGTATTATTATTAGTGTCATTATTATTATTGTCTGCTAAGAGCAGGGAAAGCTTTAGGTGACGGTGGCTTCTTGTGTTTCTCTAGTGTAATAAATAATTTTGTTATTGGATCCTGTAATAATTTACAGTAGTCATGCTAAACGGGTAAGATTTTAATTCTTTCTCTGATTTCTAAGTTTGGTGAATGGCATTGAAAGGTATTAACACTTAAGCACAGAACAAAAAAACAAAACAGGCATTTGGAGATACCTGCTGTGGGCAAGGGGGATCACAGGCACAAAACAAGTGGCTAGAATGTGGTGCTGCCCTTCTATGTGATGGACAGTAGAATTCCGTTTTGCAGAAGAAGCAGCTAAAAGTTCTAGATGATAAGGGGCTTATTGAAAGTTCGAGCACCTAAGTGGTGAAATTGAGTTTTCCAGTTTTCATCTGTCTGACCTCAAAATGCAACATCTCTCTGAATGCTGCATCACACTTTCCGAAACCTTGCACGCAAGGTACATGCTAAAAAGAGATTTTATGGGTTTTGACATTTATGTTGCACACATTCAAAAGAGATAAAAATAGACTCCATGCTGCTGATATAATTACTAGAGGCTATAAAAGCCATGCAAAAATCTGGAGAGGGGGTGTGGGAATAGTCAGGGGAAGAACATAAACAAGGGAGCAGTGACACAAACTAGGACAACATACTGTCCTTAATTCCTTCACTAACTCCCCACAGTCCTGGTAGAGTTCTACCACAGAAGATCAAACCTTCATTTTGAACTTGGAAACCTCCCCATTTGCAGGCAGTGGCAATGCCAGCAAGCCACAGGTGGGCACCGCGTGAGCAGGTGAGCAATGCGACTGGAAAGGGGAGGATGAGGATCTGGTGCCCCTAAAAGAGCTCATCAATCCTAATTATCCTGCCTGCGCGCACTACTTATGTCGTACTTAGGTATTTATTTGTTTCGTCGGGCCGTTTAGGAGCGTTTCAGACAAATGAGCGTCCATGCCTTGGGAATCCCGGGGAAGAAAAGTCAAGCAGCATCAGGAAGAGACGCCGGCGGAGCGCTGAGCCTGCCCGCACCGTGGTAAGGAAGCCACACTCCGGTGAGCTGGCACCACTGCCAGCGGGCGGCCTACAGCGGCTTCCCTGCTGCGGATCGGGAGAAACCTGACAATGATCTCTTCCACCGCACTTCAGAAGGAAGGAGGCTGCAGAGGAAGCAGGGCTTGGGAGTCCGAGGAGAACGTGGACACAGGAGACAGGGAGAGCTGTTCAGCAAGTTGTGCTCGACTATTTCCTCCTGGGTGCTTGCTTATTACTATTCTCACTTTTAAGATGGAGGCGGAAACCCATACTAGCGTAACTCACATACAGCAATTACAGGTGCCCCTCGACTCCAGCGACACCACGCACCCCTAACAAACAACAGTGCTAACCAACCCCCCTGCGCCTATAGAAGGTACATCTTTAAAAACCCGAATGGCTGCTGGGAGTGCTGGTGGTGGCTACAATTCAGACCCAGCTGGACTGAGTGTAAGGTGAGGTTTGGCCTTGAAACTTGGTATCTTCTCTTCTGGATCAGAACAAAGGTGAATGCCTTGACACGGACTTGGTGGCTATTTTGAGAGCTGGCCTTGCTTCTGACCATTCATGTGGTCGCCATGTCCTTCAGCTTACAGTGACCGTGAAACCAAATTCATCATTCTTGAGGAAAAGGACAAGAACTGGGACCAAATGATCTGCTAAAGGTTACCAGACTGACTCGAGTAAGCAGAGTAAGCATTACAACATGCGGCACTCGACGTGTCCAGTTTAGTTAGGGATTTGCATTAAGTCAGAGCCTGAATAGTTGTCCAACTTTTGCAATGCTCCAGGAAAGAACGGGTGACTTTTGGCATTTTGGACACAGAGTCTTCTGCTGAGGTATTTTAGGGTGGCGTGTAATAGTCTTGAGTATTAAGCTATGTTGTATTGACTGTAGTGATTCCAGTGGGAAATATATACTAATTTTACTTCCAAATCTTTAAAAAGTGTGTGGATAAGAATTACATCTTACTTAGAGCACATCTGAGTCTGGTGCATTTTTCCAAGTTAGCTCCTTCTCTAGGCAGTGTTCCTGGGTCTCTGGAGGGGATGAGAGGTTTAGAAGCTGGGAGTAGGGAGTCATGGAAAGGAAGAGATGAGGAAAACGCACAGGGAAAAGGGACATGCAAAATAAAAAACACATTTAAA
>NC_043702.1:82447110-82509610 GCF_006229205.1 Suricata suricatta | reverse complement strand
AGGTGATTACCTGATGTCTGTGTGATTAATACTAACCAGAGGTGTGGGCTAAACTACCCTCCCCCACCCCCACTTGTGGCGAGGGAGCAAGGGGGAGGGGCAGCCCAGTGAGGAATGAGAAGTTTACACCATTCAATAAAAAGCCAGAGAACTTTTGGGGAAAGTAGAAATTATTCTTTGAAAAGAATAATTCTCTAGCAAATGAGAGAGAGAGGTGCACACGTATCCGCCACACGGGGCATCCGACTAAGTAAAGAATTTGGCACAACTAAGGCTCAAGGTAGCTATGATATTGAGCCAGAAGTCTTGAATACAGTGCAAGGACATATTTGAATTATTAATAGATACCTAGGAATGGCACGCTACATCTGAGAAAAGAAGGGACAGTGTGTGTGACTTTTCACTTAGGCGTCACCCATCTCTTGTTTTCACCTAGGATTTGTAAACAAAGTCCATTGTGTTCATCACAAAGTCAGGTATATTATTAATAGTGACCCTAAAGGTGTTGCTTTGACATTTGGGAAATAACAGTTTATTTTAGGTGGTTAAAAGAAGATTAGAAACTATAAAACATCCAGGGTCACTTTTTAGAATCCAGGGCACTCACAAACTGGTGCACAACTAAAAGTGAACTACTGAAACCCAGGATATCCCGAGCAATCACCAACACGCAGGAGAAGCCAGATCATAACGGCATGGACCCTGTCCAGGCTCCCTCCCCAGCAGATGACAAGGGGCGCTGTGTAAACTCAGGACTTCCCATGCCTGGCTTGTGTTGTTTTGTTGTATCATCTAGAGGACATTTGCCATCACTGGAACCCCTTACAATTCATAGTATACACTGGAGCCAGGAGGAGATCAAGGAGGAATGATTGTACCTAAACCTCTTATTTGGAAAGCAGCTGCCCTTTGATGCGTATTTTTGTGAAAACCAGGCTCAGTATCTATTGTATGTTGATTAATATTGCAGTTCTACCTCTTTGGGAAGCAGGACATTCTTATTTGGGAACCATATCATTCTGATGCCCCTCTTGCTGTCCTCACTTGTACTTTAGACTAAAAGTGTCAACCCTGTGCAGAAGGTAGGGATTTTGTTTGAACTCAGGATTTTGCGAGGTGGAGAGCATCAGGAAATTCTCCCTCATGTATGTGAATGTACACAAGGGTATGCCTGCCTACACCATCACAGCCTCACAGCATCACAGCGTCACACACACACACACACACACACACACACACTCCTCACACACATCACACACATCACTACACACACCCTCTATGCTAAATCTGCCTCCAATTAACCAAAAGCACAATTTTGCCCTGACAGGGAAGATTTCATTTGGTCCACATATGACTAGGGAGCCGATTTCATTTCCTGTAAAAACCCCCTCAAATGCTGCAAAGTTACCTGACTCAGCTGCTTGTAGAAATCAAATTCAGTCAGAGATAACAGCTAATCATTTGTCACAGTAAGAAGCAATTCCCTGAAATCGGAAGGGAAAACCTGCCGCTTCAATCCGCAGGTCTGTCAGATTGCTAGAAATTACATTCTGCTCTGACTAACCTCTGCTCTTGGATTGCTAACGACAAGAAGTCTGCTCTATCAAAAGAGAATATCATACAACCAGGAACCGCTTTTGATTCGTTCTGTTCCAATAACCTGAGAAAAGTTTATGGACATGCCTTGCTGCCTGGACCTCAATTTCTACCAACCTGCACACTGTTTTGAATTTATAGCGCCGCAGCTTCCATAGTAATATAGGTAAAATTTACAGGCTGACTATCTGCTACTTCATTGAAAGAAAATTAGGAGTTGATTTTACAACCACACAACTGATATTTGCTTTCTGATACTTTGAGGAAGTATACAGTTTGGAGGCTTCAATTAAAATGCCAAAAGAGAAAAAGCAAATTGATTAACTCTCAAAGTACAATTTATATTTTTTAGAAATGCTTCCCGGGAGGGAATTAACTTTATACTCTTCTATGTAAACACTATTTGTGCAGCATATTATAAGTTTAATAAAAATGATATATCACCTCTCTGTTAGATTTATAATTTGCATAGCAGTAGTGAATATGAGATCTTGGTCAAAATGTTTCCCTCTGTGTGTGCCATGGTGCTCGGAGGATTGCTGGGAAGAGGTAAATTTGTTATCTCACCTAAATCCTAGGGAGTCATGACAATTAAAATCTATTTCAGGGTAGCTCATTGAACCCCAAGGAGGGAGTGCTTTGAGTTAAAATCACATGATCTTTAAAAACGTAGGTGGCTTATGTTTTGCAAACAGTACTCAGCCAATATTCTCTTTCACTCTGACCAGATTTATGACGAATGTATGTATTGCAACTCTTTTAGAATGACTCAAAGATGGAAAAGTCAGAGATTCAACACTTGAGAAGCCCATTTCTTAAGACTGAGTCTATCCCAGTTTGTTCCGTGCGTGTGTGTGTGTGTGTGTGTGTGTTTAAAGCATTTTATTTTCCACAGTGGAATCAGCTGAGAATAGAGTGTGAGCTGTGACTCTGAATTTCCTTTGCTTTTGTCAAACTGTGTCACAACCGTCAAGTTATTTGAACAGAGTTTATTTGCCTAGACATTTCCTCTCTCTTGTAGTAGTGTAAGGGAAAGGGAAACAACAATGTAACATGTATGTGCCGTGGAGTGGGTATGAGGGACCCTTGCAACTCCTTTCAGAAGCGGACGGTTCAGTGGTAAGTATGTTTTTGAAGCTTTAAAAAACTCTTTATAACTCTTTTTTTGGCTTATTTCATTTCAATTTCCCTCAAACAACGGCATGGCCATTAGACAAGTTTGAAAGTTCTAATTTCTTTTCTTCCTGGACCAGTCCTGACTACTTCTGCCTTAGTTCATGCTGGCTGAAATAGAGGGCCTTTTGTAAATTCTTCAACATATGATGTGTTTGGCTTAGAAAAAAATCATCACACGAAATATAATAATTGATGCCATTAATATGGTTGCTGGGGAGTATCCAATAGAATTCTTTGAAGAAACTCTCAGCAAGCCTCCTTCCTGGGTCAGAAGCACCCCCCGCACCTTGGACCTAGATCCTGTCTTGCATAGTCATCGTACAGTGACCAGGGCTTAAGCTCCAGTACTGTATGAGAATGCAAACACGCGGATTTCACAGTCAGATGACACCGAGACGCGCTGTGCCAGACTCTCTTTACTGACTGTTCTCTCATCTTGGGCCAGCCTAGGGATCTGAGAACATGCTGCAGTTAGAAAGAAGCCATCTGACTACGAAGTCGCCCTCCTGTCTATTCTCAATTATCCCAGCAACACAACCGCCACCACCAGCCAGGGTTTCCCACCATTGTCCTGGCCGGAGAGGCGTCCCTCACAGGGGGGCACGTTTGTACGTAGAAGAAATTGCACTGTCAGTCTCTACAGGCTATCTATCATAGCTCCATTCCCAAGGTCACGTGTGTGCCTTATAAAACTCTTCTCTTCTATGTTTGGGAGGCCAGGTTAATTATGGAAGAATGCCTGACATTTCTGCATTAGTCTACCAACAGCAGAGCCCAGTCATAGCCATTTTCCACTTGATCCTCATAACAATCCTTTGAAGGAAGAAGGTGCAATTATCATCATCATAATTTTATAGATGAGTAAATCGAGACTCAAATTCTTAATGGACTTTCCCCTACATTACCTTTAGGTCAGAATCTGGATCTGGTCCCCGCCTCCAGATCCTACCTGACCCCAGATTCTACCTGTGCTCTTCATTGTCACCTCTGGGGTACAAATCTAAGGCAGCACACAAAAGCCAACATAGAATTTCTAACTAGTTAGCAGAGGACGGTAGCGTAAGTGTAATACTCATCTCATTCATCTGATGTAGTGGATACATCTGTGCCCAGGCATGGAGGGGAGTGGAGAACTCAGCCAAGGTTGAGAGCAACAGACTAAAAGTTGTAGGAAAACCAAGTAAGATTGGAGGAAGAGCACCTGGTCTGCAATATGCAAACATGTATTAATGGATTAAGCCGTGTCCATCGCTGTGAAATAGAATAGGTTTCATCGTGTTTGAATGTTTTTTGTTTTTATGTTTTTAAATAATAATAATAACAACTCACCAGTTATATGCTCATCTGCTACCATATTTCCTCTCATCCCCCAATGTATTTGAACATAAAATTCAAATGGATTCCACAAAAGACTACATAACTCCTATAAGTACCTTTCTGGCTGACATTTTTTTTCCTGTCCCAATTAATGCTTCTTTGAGGATTTAAGGTTAGGTATTTGATTAAAAGTACTATTCTTCCCTCAGTCATGAGAATGTCATTGGAGTATTTAATTTAGAGAACAGATATGTAATGTCACAGATTCTGGAATGTCCCTGGGAAACTGAATTCCTTACCTTCTGTAAGAACTTGAAATCCGTCCCCTTTTGCCTAGATTTGTGGGCTATTTTCATTGCTTCTTTAACGTTATCTCTATCACACATACACACCATCACCGGCACACCACACACATGCCACACACTACTTCACATTTTCAGGTATTTTTATTTACTAAAATTAAAGGGGAGGAATCAATTAAATATGATTTATAGTATTTTAAAATTGCCTTCTCTTATTTTTTTTATAGCTGAAATATAAACTCTGAATGAATAGAAACTGAACTGGAAATATTCTCTGGTGTTTACATTAGCATCAGGGAGAGATCTGTAACAAGTTACCTGACTTTCATAAGAATACACTCAAAAGAATTTGCAATTCTTGTCAGCAGGATGAGTCTTACTGGTATTGATTCATTCCACAGTATGCGCCTTGGGCACCATATAGACATACTGGACAATAAGACTTGGACTTTCAAAACTCATCATCCTGTAATTTTCTTCACATTTCAACTGCTGGAAGACACAGCAGATACTTAAATTTTCTAAAGGAAAGAAAGAGAAAATCCTGCCCATTTTTCTGAAATTTAAGTAGGCAGCCCTTGAAAGATCACTGGGAAAAGTCTGTATTTTCTCAGGTTTAACTAAATAATTTATGCATACTTTCACTTTGGCATGATGAAGCAATTTTAGCCTTTAAAACCCACAACTACTCAGGAGGGAAAAGGTCTGGTTCCTGCAACTTAAATAATTTAAGCATCCAGGTGGAAATGCTTTCAGCAGTTCCCCTTTTTGAGACAAAGGAAGAAGACTTCAGAATTTCGAGATACCAAGAATAAAGAATTGATAAAAGATGGACCCTTGGATGTATTTAATTTAGAATGGAAATCCTGCAATCTTTTTTAAATGATGTGGACCAGAGTGAGAGAGGAGGTGAAATGTCTGCTCGCCTGCTGTTTGGAATAAAGGAACACATAGAAAATAATATGTCAGCATGGCCCTAAGTCACACACACATGTATATACATACACATGTACAAAAACAAGAATCTATAACACCTAATATAATCCGTTGGCCCATGTCAACCCAAGCCTTCAGCATTAGATCGCTATTAGAGATCTCAGAAGAAGCTGTGTTAAGTTACATTGTGCTTTAATCCCTGGCTTCCTGAGTTAATACAAATGTGTATATCTTTTGATATATAACTTAGTATATTAGGACAAACGAGAACCAAGCAAAATGTCATTTCTCCAGGACAGAGGACTGCAGAAAAGAATACACGGAACCATCCAAACACAAGAGGCAGTCCTGAAAGGTAGGTGTCCAGGAGAGTAAGTGCTCTGAGCCTTATGTCATCCAAGCATCCAAGCCTTACATCAGACTTCAGAGCCGCCATGGGGAAGTTCGGCTTCCCACTTAATGGGTCTGTAAGTGACACACTTGTAAAAGAGCGTGGGACTTGGAACACAGCCCCTGCAGATTTAGAGCATAATTTACAATCAGAAAGTTTTCAGGGTTAAAAAATTCCCCGCCATCATAAACATACCCCAAAATGTACATAATACTTTGTGTTGTTATTTCTTGTGGGAGAGAAAAACACCCAACAACTCATACACCAAGCACTGTGTTTTTGTTTTGTTGTGTATGTGTGTGTTGTTGTTGTTTTAATGTGTGTATTTATCACATCCAGATTTGATGGCTCGTGCAAAGATGAAAGTCAGCTAAAGGACAAAATAAAGTAAGAGAGCTAGAGTTGGTTTCCTTTAGAGTTGAGTGTGACAAATTATACAGGAAGAGTGAAAACAAATTGTGCCATGTATGTATTTTTTAAGAAGGACAGAGGCTTCGTTCCATTACAAGGAGGAAAACAGTCCTTCCGCACTCCTGAATTTTCAGGTTCCACAACGTTTGGCCCTGTGCATCCCATGCACACAACATACTAGGTCCCCTAAAGAGAGTGCCTGAAGAAAATATGAAGAAAGTTAGCCCTCTGAGCCAACAGGAAATGTTAAGCTTGGCCAGGGCTGCATAAAAGAAGGTTGCTGAAACCAAACATCACGTCCAGAACGAGGTCGCTATGTTATGATGATTTCATTCTGAATGCGATTCTGGATTTGTTTCTGTTGTGGTAGTGGCGGTGGTGGGCGAGGGCCACCTACAGTGACATAGGTCAGAGACATATAATGCGGAAGAGTGATATTAACCAGTGGGCACATCAGTGCTGTTCGGGGGATTGAAGAAACCGTATTCTTGATATAAAGAGGTTGAATAGCAGCAGCTAAGGTATGGGATGTGAATGGTGGCCCAGAAGGAGACTGAAGTGGGGGTGGGTTGGTCCTTTTTTCTTTCATTTTCTTTTCTTCCTCTTTTTTTCTTTTCTTTTCCTTTTTTCCCCCCCTTCTGGTCATCCATTGACTTTAATTAAGCCCAGCCAGCCTCTTAAGCATGGGAAACTTGGAGAACTTTTTTGTTTAAAGTGACCTTGTTCCCAGGGTTTTCCCCACAACGTCTCTCAGCCCTGTTGCAAGGATGAATATTCACATTCCTGCTCTGAATCTTAGAACAGGGCACCTGGCATCCACAGAAAACTGTAATCGCATCTGAAGTATAATACTCAGAGTGCTCTTTTTTTTTTAAGGAAAAAGAAACCTTTCTCCATAATCCTGCTAGTTATACTTCTTAACTGTATTATTTTAAGTCAATTAATTCAAATTTTAAAATAATGAAATTACTAGCAGAGACTCTAAACTTCTTTTAGTATATTAAATTGGGCAGATTGCTTCTCTCCTTCTAATTATGAATGTTGCAGTTACAAAAGAAACTGTCATTTTGATAGAGCAAAAGACAATCTGTCTGCCAAAAATGTCCAACCATAATTCTAAAAAAAAGTCATCGGCATCAAGAACATGCTACTTTGTTTGATGTACTGTCTTATTGGAAACCTAATTTGCTTTCAACCTCTGAGACAACACATAACATAAGTTTGTGTGACTAATTTTTCTTGGAAATATGAGTAATGAGAATTAGGGGCCATTTTCATAGCAGGAGTGGACAGGTTTTTTAAAAATTCAAAGTAAGTGCTAGAGTCATTTTCCTTGCTTTTTTTTTTTATAGCACTCCTCGAACCAAGTAGACGGTGGCGGGGGGAAAGGGGGGATGCCGAGGTCTGTGCTGGATAATGTGAGTCCCCATGTAAATCGTGAGCCATTGCAAAGTATGGAAAGGTTTATTACCCAAGGTGAGCCCTCCCAGAGCTCCTGCAATATAAAAGCATTAAGCGTATGTTCTAACAAAGTCATAAAAATCAATAAACAGGAACCCCCCACCTGTGCAATGGCCCCAGTGTTAAGTTTTATACATGTAGTAATAGTGCATATCAATTTTCACCACTCTTCCTACCCTAGCTATTACAGGGCCTACCACCAGCGGACGGACGGCAAGAGCCGCACCATTCATCCATCCCACGGGCTTGTCTACATGCCAGGCCCATTGCATCATTGTCAGTTTTATTCTATGTGCACTGGACAAGGCTGCAGCCCTAGCTTCTATACACCCACTCAGTACCGCAACAATTGCAAACTGTGTGCCTCTGTTTAAAGAGTTTACAAGTCCTCCTGAAAGAAAAACAGAACCGTTGCATATTAATGCCCCAGACCCCGGAGGATCACACAATGAAAAGGGGAAAGACACGTCGCTGCCACCGATATGTGACCTTGTGCAACTGCTGCAGGCCCTGGCTTATGCACCAAGGTTTAAAAAATAATCATGCGTTCTTGAGAAGCATCCAGAGGACCAGGTTTCTAGAGCGACTAGTTATAACCTGCATGTTCCTCAAGAGCCAAAAGAGTCAGAAAGCACGGGCCATCCTTCTAGTACACGCATGGTAACACAGGCTACAAAATTAGGCCCTAAATAGGCAGTATTTTCACCAGGTTACAGAAATAACTACTAGCCTCACACTTACTTCATCCAGGAAATCCTCTCACCCCACCTCCCCATTTTTACCAATAAGGCAGAAACTATCCCTGAACGTGTCACCTTCGTACCACATCCACTCTTGGCCATCCTTCACTCTGGTTGGGGCTGGGGTAGGGAGTGGGAAGCTTCTTAAAATCCCAGCCACTTGTTGGTAAAAAGGTCCAATAACTTTGGGTGAAATACCTCACTTGGAGCATTCTGGGAAAAAAATAAAAGAGGGGAGAAAAAACCCTCCTTTTAATTATAATCCAAAGATAACTGCTCTGTAGCAATGAGGGACGTTTGAGAAGCAGTCTTCATTCAGACACCAGACTTGGGTGATTTTTTTTTTCCTTCTGGTAAATGGTCCTATGGGCCATAGTTTTCATAGGTCTCAAAAACAAAAGGCAGCCCTTGGTGAGGATTGCTCTTGTCCTCTCCCCAACAAAAAACAAAACAAAACCAAAAAAACAAAACCAAACACCACCACCACCAGGAGTTTTGTCTGTCTGAGGCTGCCTTTGATAGCACTACAGCACGGAAGTACCATCACGGGTACTTAGAGCTGCGTCATTTAGGAGCATAAAAATAGAATAAAGTTGTGCAGCAAATGAGAAATTATGATATAACTCAAGTGCTGTGGCATGAAACAGGCAAAATGAGCCGTCTAAACATTCTCCAGGACCGGAAAAAAAAAAAAAAAGAAAGAAAATAGAAAATCTAACTCCAGGGTGATTTCCGTAAAGGTGTGCTTGAAGTCTCACTCACTTCCATGCCGTCCACGAGAGTAGTTGCTATGGATATGATGAGAAAATTAGACATTTCTAGCAACGTGAAGAAAGTGAGGCACCGCAGTTGTGAACAGCTGGCATACAATAGATAATTTAAGGGAAAGTGACCCTCATGTATAATTTTTAACTGAAGAACTGTCAGGCCCCATTAGTTCCAATAGGGCCTGCCAGGACCAAGATCGGTTTATAGGGGTATTGTATTAGCATAGTTTCTGAAAGAGCAGCATGAAAACATAATATGGGGATTCAGTAAACTTAGTGTTTTTAAAAATTGTACACATTATTTGTTAGACTGACATCAATGCTCTCCGCCTGTGTGTTCAGAGTGAAAAGCCCAATAGGGTAGCAACTGCCACAGTAAACAATTTGTGAAAAAGCCCTTCTGCGCAGTTGTACTATGTTCAAAAGTAACCCCCAAAAGTTAAAAGGAAAAACCAAATCGTGCCTATCGTACTGATTATTCACTGTGGTACTGGACGCTTATGACTCAAAGGCCTTGAAGGAAATAGGGCAAGGAGCAGAAAAACGATATACACCAATTCACCCGAAGTTCTTGTCAGGAAGTATGGAAATTCCCAGACAGCCGGTGAAGGAGGTAACACGATCTAATCGGGGAATATATCATGTATGTTTCAAAAGTAATAGCCAAAGTAAATCACACAGAGAGAGAGAAAAAAGAGGTCACCTCTTCCCCTTCAAGTTAGCCATTCGACTAAGCAAATACGTATGAAAGCTTTCTTGGCAGCAGGGTTATCTACCTTAAACACGCGGGAGAATGACAATGACATACAAGTGGCCTGCTATGGTTTCAAGTAGTGCCATCTTTATCGAAGGCATAGATTCGTGGCAGAGTAAAGGCAGTAGTGAATACTTGGGGAAGGCTGCGTGGAGCAAGGGGCGGTGGCGCTGATGACACACAAAATACTCAGCGTAGGGCCTTGCAGCTCAGTTCACGGTGGTTAAGTTTGGCACCTGGTGGAATGCACCATCCTTGAGGCTCTTGTGTGATTCTGTGCACTTTAAAATCACGTTTGCCTTACTTCTCTCTCCTTAGAGAGGACTGCTTGCTCTGTCATCTTGCTGGTATTCTTTGGTATCAATGTTTCGAGGAAATTTCAGGCACTTATATCCCAAATTAATGGGGTTCTTGGCATCCTCTCTCCCTTTTAATGTTGCGCTGATGTGGAATTAATCTCTCTATTTAGGTGGTTTGTCTTTGCTACAAATATTAAATAATCGAGTCAACATCTTTATACATTTAAATCTACCATTTTGTTTAGAGAGGCAACTATTCACTTCCATAATTACAGCCACTTAAATCAAAGTCTACTAATTAGATAACAGAGCTGGCTTCACAGGTATTATAGAATATTCTTTACTAGACACTATATTATAAGGGCTCAGCTATAAAAGGGTTTAAATACTAATGTATTTTTTAATTTGCTTTATAACCTAAACAAGCAATCAATGTACATTAATAGGCATGATTGTTTTTTTGGCATCTGTCCATTCATTTGGTGCACCTTGACAGTCCCAGCAAACATATCACATAGGCGGTTACATATCCGTAACCCCAGCACACAAGGAGGGACCATCAGTGACATCTTCTCAAATACACATCATGTGTTAAATTATTTTGATATTGGGAGATTAAAACCTGCAGAGCTGGCCACCACGTCCCCCTTACAGATGTTCCAGACAAGGAGTTTGACGGGCATTTCCACCTCCAACGCCACTCTCAAGTGGCCATAAAACAAGCCTTAATGAGGTGATAAGTGTGTTTACCTTTGATTAGGTGAGCTTCTGGGTACAAGAACATGGAGGGCCACTTTGCAAGAGTAAATATGTACAGAAAGTGATGGCCACTGCTGTTCCGCTGGGATTCTAGAGGGAAGCACAGTTGTACCAGGGGGGCCTCGCACCTTCCACTCACATTTCAATGGCTAGATTGGCTCTGCCAATGGAAAGGAGTAACACATGTAAGAATTTTTTACATCACCTATGGACCCCAACAGTTCTTAGAAAATGCATCCCTGACTTCTAAGACTAGTGCTCTTCTACACCTTGATCACAGCTCTTCCCATGTTATAGCACAGCTCTCTTCTTGTGGGTCTGTTTCTTCCTAAACTGGGAGGGCTGAGACTTTGTTTCCCTCATCTCTGCAGCCTGAGGCTAGTACTGTGCCTCACCCAAGGTTGACAGTTACTGGTATCTTCTGAATGTATGAATTTGGTGGTTGTCTTTTTCTACAGCTGCTAGAGCAATGTTTCTGAATTCTTGCATGTAGTCTTATGTGTAGAAATGTTGATATCATTCTGCCTTTTGCCAAACAGGTCAAGAAGCATCCCCCAAGAGGACTACCCAGTAATATACTCTCTACTCGCTTCAGTTGACCTTCCTTCATGATGACTTTGACACATTCACCACAAAGGTATGGTGGTTTGAGGAGATTGTTATCATTTGGTCCTTGACAACTTCCAAAAACAGGTACTCTTAGCCTAACAGGCAAACATAGAACTGACAAAACTGAGAAGAAGAAGGCCAAAATGGCGGCCTCCCCACACAACTTGCACGCGATCTAAAATAAAGAAAATATGAATAAAAGGTAACTTATTCAGTGTCACTCGTACATATTTATAGTTTAAAAATTAGCCAAAGTTTATGTCCTGAGGTGGCACCTACAGGAAGCCAGATGTGCCTTCTGCATGTGACCTAAGACAGGCCTGGAGCAACAGCTAGATAATTTCCCGCTCATCCTCTACACCGTCGATTGCGGCGGCTTTCTGAGGTGAGAGAAACTGACAGCACTAACTCTCCAGGGCAGAACTTTCCAGTCAAGTGGATCAACGGACTGAAAATCTCTTATGAATAGTCATTAGGCCTTCATTACAAACCCCTCAAAACCCAGTTCTCTTTTCGCAACCAAATGCCTTTTGTCATCTTCACAAGGTGCATCATTTAATTACCAATTGATTTCTTTATATATGACAACATGTCAGATAGCAAAATACAGTGTATCTCCCTCAGGGGGAGAAGTCTGTTAACCATCAGAATGCCAGATTACGGAATTATCTGGAAAACAGACACCCTGCATACTGTTGTTTCTTTTTAGCTACTTTTTCCTAACATCTGAGCTGCTTTCTTTTTGTTGTAAAAAGCCAATAAAAGAATAAAAAGGAAGACAAATGCTAATGAGAATCATGATAGAGTCCTCCCATACCCTGAAACACTTTCAAATTAGTGAGAGTACATTTTAAGCTCTCCCTACACGAAAAAATGAATACTCAGCAACATATAGGGAATATACAGCGAATTCCAAAACACAACTATATAGAGAACGACCACAGCCCATCCTTCTAACATAGGAAAAATGTCAAACAATTGTTCTCATTATACCAAGAATTTACTCAGCTTCTGACTTAGCTAATGCACGGAATCAAGTCTTCCACCGTGCAACTGCTGCCTGGTAATCAAGTCAGTACTGTATTAATAAGCTGAATAATAAGGGAATTTCAAAAATGTACAGGACTATTATACCGTAACAATAAAACCTCAAACGGAGTAAACCAGGGCAGTGCTGAAGGTGGGCGTCAGAAAAGAATGAAAGCAGTGTTGCGGCAACGCACCCCATTGTGTGGTCGTGTAAATGCCTGCTTCTTTCATACACAGAAGCCACAGTACATGAGTCCGAAATGTTCTCAGAGCGTCACTGTGACTGACTGTGCTAGAACCTGGCACCGACAGGCACCGAAAGCTGACATTAAACTGTACGATGTGCTGCAGGTGTGTGCGGGCCTGGGAACGTGCTCTAATTACATATTTTCCTGCCGCGCAACAATTAAGGTCGCCAAAATAATTGCCAGTTTCTTAATCCCTCTCTAACAAGACTGACATAAGGAATGGTTTATTTTTCTCTGGTTGTTTTGAAAGTGTTCTTCAAGATTTTGGTTTTCTATGGAACTGCATAAAACTAATTCTTATGTTCAGATGTGTGATTATACCCATTGTTAAAAAAAAAAAAGGCCTGTCTTTGAATTGTAGTAAAATTAAAATAATAAGAAACGTAAATTGTGTAACTTGGTAGGTGGTTTAAACATTTCTCTTCCTTAAAGAAGGTAAATTTTTCTTTTTAAATCCTATGTTTCTACTTTCTGAACTGCTCAAATCAGGTGGGATATTAAAATGTGCTGGGGAGGAAAATAAAAAACAACTCAACAGACCATAGGGAAACACCAACAAAATAGGCATCTTCACTCATTTAGGAGTGGTCTTTAGCCTTTGGGAAGGTCATACATAGATTCTTTTAAGAATCGGATTAAGTGTATGGACCCACTGCCCAGGAAGATGCATGGAGGTACAAAATGTTACATGCGATTTCTGGCGGCTCACAGATCCCTTAAAAATCCGTTCAGGAATCGCAGGGAAAGAATTCCAGTCAACTACCAAACACTGCAGTGACTTACACACTTCCCTTCATTCATCCATCCTCGCATCCCCTGAGCCGTCTGAGCACCAGATGAAGGATACAGTATCTACCACAGGCATCAGGAACCAACTTTGTGGGATTTATATTCTTAACTAAAACCCATTTATTTCATTATCATTAGTTGTCAATTTCCCATTTTAGTTGGGCTAATTGGGCAGCGCTGAATCATTTAGTGCATTTTGAGCCAGCTTACTCACTCTTGCCCCCTTTCCTACAAATCAGAAGATAGTGGTGCGTACTGATTGAGTACTTAGCAGACAAACCGAAGTTATGTCAAGCGCATTACGATTTAACACAGGCTGAATGGTAGGGGCAGCAGATGTAACTAATGGGGTTAGAGAGAGAAGAAGCTCGAGTGGAGAGAGAGGGGACGGAAGGGAAACAAAAGTGATTGTATCGGTAATAGAGACTTCAAAGGGGAGTAGTTTGGAAGATTTGGGAGGGAGGGGGCGTCTGGCAAATGGAAAAAGAGGCACGTCTGCCTATAGAGTGTCTGATACAGGAGAGAGGAAAGGCCTGCCAGGAGAAAAAGCAAAGGAGGAGAATCAAAGGCAAGGAAATGTAGAGCTGCGGAAGAAAGGAAGCTCGATTCTATTTATGGAGGTAATGACACAAGCCTTGTACAGTTGGAACTGTCCCAAATTGTCCTGCTTTGAGCGCCCCGTCCATGAGATCTCTTGCTAAGTTGGAGACAAAAAGTAACTGTA
Source organism: Suricata suricatta (assembly GCF_006229205.1). NCBI lineage: Eukaryota > Metazoa > Chordata > Mammalia > Carnivora > Herpestidae > Suricata > Suricata suricatta. The sequence goes on along the minus strand of NC_043702.1, from coordinate 82,495,302 downwards.
ATGATTTCATCTTGGCGTTTGGAAATAAACCAAATTCATCTTGATGTGTGAAAAATCCTTTTAGTACAAGACTGGTATGTAGTTTAAATATTAACTGCCCCCCCTTCTTTCTTTCTTACGTGTTGGATGCTTAAAAACAGTGGTCAGAACTGAGCTTTCAGTAGACAACTGAAATTTGAGTTTTATAGATAGAAGTGAGGAACAGGAAGGCTCTTTCTCTTCTTTCATGAGATGAATGAGATACTTTCGTTCTTACTTGAGGTGAAGAATTGAATCCCAATGAGAGAGAGAGAGAGACAGAGAGACAGAGAGACAGAGAGAAGAGTGTGTATTACTGACCGTACAATAGGGAGTAGGAAGGGAACCAGTCAGATCCATAAAGCAACATCAAGAAGGTGTGCAGTGCCCAGAACTGGGCTGTGGCACTAAAAATCATACCATATTCTACGGTGCTGTTTCCATCACTGGTGGACAATTCTTGTCCTTACTCACATAGTAAACACCACTTTTTTTTTTTTTTGAGGCCAGCTCAAGCATGTCATTTCTTATAGCTGTGCTGACCTGTTTAAGGAGGGGGAATCTCAACCCATCCCTGTACATAAATGGAATCAAGGACTTACCTTGATTATTGTTCAATTCATTCTATCAGTCATTCAACAAACATGTATGGCTTTTTTTGCACATTTATAAAATATTAAGTATTTATGAAAAATTGAATTGTTTAATATTTAAAGGGTGCCAGGCTCTCACTCCACTAAGCTGTATTTTCTGACACTGATCTGTGAGGCTCTGCGAGGACTCCTGTTTGGCCGCTTGGTGCTAAAGCAGTAAGTACCTGGCACCTGGTATGTAGCTAATATTGGTCAAATACAATAATGAACTGGTCAAATATAAAATAACTTCGCTGTTGGCAGGTTTACAGTAAAATGCTTCAAAGGGGTGTATACTTTTAAAAAATGGCTTTCTCATATAGAAGTATACACATGAGCAACCCAAGGTGTTTAAATGTTGGAGCTCAGTTCCGGGAGCATGGCATACACCAGCTACCACACTGCCTTTCACAGAGCATGCTAACTGGATGTCTGTGGATTCAGTTTTGATTGATATAAATGTCATCAGTCCAGCCCGAGCAGCTCACAAACACTGGCGAGACTCTCGTCTGCTGATCTGGTGAGTGCCCACGGGCCCCATATTAGACACTATTCACATAATTCTACATCTACCCCACACCAGGCTTTTTTTTTTTTTCTAACCCAATTTCCTTGACCCGTGTTTTCCTTCTAACCAGACTTCAGAGACAAAAACAGAGCCCTAAATCATTTTCTTAGAAAAACACCATCAGGCTATTTTGGTCATTTGGGCTGTTATTCATACACCACACCTGAAAAGTGATTTGGAGATAGTGTAGCTCGCTAAATTATATTTTCCTCATTCTCCTGATGACTTCAAAATGCCCCTTAATTTGCTCTTTGGCTTTCCATGTGGGGAAACATCAAAGAAGCCAAAGTTGTCCCTAATTTAACTTTTCTTGAAAAGTAACTGATTTACAAACAAATTACTTGTGCCTTGTGAGGAAGAGCCAAACGGTGTCTGCTCATTTGATACATTTTCAAGGGCTACAGTGTGGAAATGAAGCTCTAAGAAGCTCCTGTGTGATCCACAAACAGCTTCACGCTATATTACACGTGCAACAGATACACAGACCAAACTCTCTGAGTTGTAAGCAACCTGTCATTCACAATGCTTGCCTGGCAAAGCCGGAAAGAGCTTCTTTAAATTGCAAACTTTCCAGCCACCACTTACAGGTGATTTTGAAAGTTCATCATATAAACTAAACGGCTTAATCTCCATACTTTGTTTCTTAAATCATACATACAACATCTTTGAAAGGGGCTATTTAATTTCCCTCCCAAGAGCTCATCAACTGTGTTAATAAACTGCCTTACAGAGTAAAAAAATGTGTCCCAAACATGTGTGAAGCTTAAACAAATATTCCAACTTGAGGGCAAATAATGGTAGAGAGGGGGATGGGAATTTCCAGGATGGAGTTTTTGCCTTGAATAGAGATCACATGAGAAGCATTTTGAAGTCACAACTTTATAGTGTAAGATGATCAAAGCCAAGTGTTAATACTTTTTTATCAGCTCACCTTCTAAACAATATTTCAGTAGATTTCCTTTCACACAGTGATATTTGTAATAAATGTTCTGCCTTTGTTTTAAAGTCAGTCTGTAGAAAGATGACATCAGCTTAGCAAACAATAAAGTGCCTGTAATATTGTCTCCAGAGGGCTGTTACATTTACTTTGTAGCAGTAAAATTCAATTTTCAAAAAACACTACATGAATGATGTTAGGTTATTAACCCTATCACCGCCGTAAAAATATCATCATTGTGTGCAGAATATAGGTCACTATCTAGAAGCCATAAGTTGCTTTTTTGTTAAAGAATCCATTTAAGCTTCTTTTCTCTCCCATAGCCTGGGCTGTGTCCCTTGCTTTGGGGAAAACCTATTCCGGCATTTAGTCAGCAGGCGGAACAAGACCCCTACATTCTTCATTCTGAGGCTCTTTCCTTTCATTGCTCTCTAGTTACACCACCCCCCCCAGGTCTGAAGTAATTCGTTGCATTTACCTTTTACCAAAGTCCGTCATTCCTGCATTAAAAGAAAAAAAGTATATCTTATCAGGTTTTTCAAATGGCAGAGTCATACCTCTCACACGTTTCGATTCAAGGACAAAAAGATAAGGATGTGTCCCATTTCAAAGCTTGAACCACTCTCACACTTGAAGACCTTGAACACAAGCACTCTATTTTGGCCCGGGAGTGCCGTTCAGTTGCTATGCATGAGTAAAAACAGTATATACCTGATAAAAGCAATTAAAGTCTTTCGTCTTCAGACTGAAGAAGAGTATTTGTCAGCAGCATATCAGCATGCAAAGAGTTAACTAGTTAAACTTCTACAAGCCCCCACGGTAACTTTCCAAAAGCTGACAATAAGTAAAAGAAGTGCTGGTTATCCATTTTTTAAAGGGATGGGATTGGTTTTAGAAGAAAAGGAAAGAGGATCAAACACCTCAATGCAACAAAAGGCTGTGTCAGAGGGCCCTCAATCACAAACCGCCTTCAACAACAGATATTCCGACCTCCTTGCACAGTTGCCCAGGCAGCGCAGCCAAAAAGTGCCGTGACATGAAAAGAACAAAACCCAAAGGGACAGAGGTAGTTATTGTCATGCACACTCCTCTCCCTCGCGCTCTCTCTCTTTCTCTCTCTCTTTCTCTTTGGCTTGGGCTTTTCCCTCCCCCGTGAAACTTTTGCATAAGCTGTTAGAGAAAAGTGATGGTGTGGCTTGCTGAAAAGAAACCCCCTATTTGTAAGCTGCCTCCTAGGTGGTGAGGTAGACCTTCGTGGATTTTCTGCAAGAAACACCTGATGAGTGGAGAGAGCATCTCCAAGGATACTTCAAAAGAGTCATCTGAAATTACAATTAGAGCCCTGTAAATATGGTCCATATTCCCTTGTAAACATCTTTTTTTTTAATTGATGATATTTTCTTCTCAGACAAATTCTGCCTTCAGTACACAGTGGATGTAAGTTATTTGCATTTTCTGTGCTGGGTCTTAGAGGTATCTTAACAGCATGAATGAATTTTCCACTAAAATATAAATTATTAACAAGTCAGAGTTTTCATTTGTTTTATCTCCTGATGTGAGATCTAAATAAGTATGTAGAACACTTAAAATTCTTACCATTTCTCTGCTTTCTGAGAAATAAATCTCATGCATACTGCACAATATGTTTTCTGACGCATAACATGTTTCCATGTAACGGGCAGAAAAAACTAATTTGAGGGGCAATACTATATGTTTCCTGGAGACTTAGCTGTATGAGCAAAGAGCACCAACCCAAAGGAGCATCTGGTCATGTTTTCTTCATCATCATCATCATCATCATCATCATCATCGCCATCACCTTCTTCATAATCATCCTCAAAGAGCAACATTTAAGTCTTCATCATTACCTGGTTTGATACTAGCCAGGTTCAAATAACTTTGTCCTTGATTTGTAGGACATAATCTACTGATGGAACCAGATTAGAGACACTTGATTGTGTTGTTATCAACATTTACATGCAAAGAGAAAGGAACACACAGTTGAGGGTTACCGGAGGTGTGTGATCGGCTAGCTGTCCTCTGAGAAACAGCAACAGTAACAATAATAACAACAACAAACATTTAAACGGGGCTTACTACGGTGTCAGCAGTGTTCAACATAATTCACTCTTTGTTTTTTCTTCACAATCATCCATTTTATAGATGAGGAAACTGAGGCTTAGGGCTGTTAGGTCACTTGCCCAATGTCATAGGTAGCAACTGGTGGAGCTGAAGTTTTGAACCTGGGTTCATTCTCATTGACCATACTTGGCTATACCAGCATGGAGGGAGGGGAAGGAAGGACTCTTGAAAGTTACAGAGTTTTAGGACCTGCCACACGGAGAGCACACATCAGGGATCTGTACAGCATAGAAGAGTGTCTGAAGCAATGAGAGAATGAAGGAATGGATGGGCTTACCTTGGGAAAAAAAAAGCAAAAAGGTAAGTGCCATTAGGAGGGATTTGGTTGAGGAGGTGAGACCTAGAAAGGGAGAATCAGCACGTAGTCCAGAGAGCAGCAGACAGGCTCAGTGGAGCCCGAAGAAAATGATGGACTGGGTAAAGGTACAGACAGAGAAGTGGTATATTAAGCGGGGGCTTGATACGCTCTTACGAGGGAGCGACAGAAGAAGGCCACAAATTCCCAGTGGGCCAAGGCCAAAGCCAACACTTAGACCACAACTATGAGAATGAAAAGGAAGGGGGTGGATTCAGGAAATGTTGGCCAAAAGAAAAAAAAGAGAAGGGAGAAAAAGTGGCAGTGGTTGCTAACAGACTGGATGTGGGGAGTGAGAAAGGCGGTGGGTAAGACAAAAATAACCCTGGGGTTCCCAGTTGGGAGGCCACGATAGGGTGGTATTTCCCACTGCCGTGGAAAAGTGGCCAGATAGGGAACATGAGTTGCTTTTTGCCATGTTCTTTAATTCGCCAATGCCAATGTCAGTGAGTTTTGAGGTCTCTTGCGGGAAGAGTGTGATGCGGTACTAACGCAGGTTTCACTGGCGAATACCTTGACCTTTTTAATAGAGGTCAGTAGTCTGCTAGCTGGAACATCAAGAGAGAGGCTGTCAGGTGTGCAGGGATCTGATGGGGGAGGCATGGATGTTGGATTGCTGAAGAACAGAATGTGCACATGAGGAATGTCAAGAAAATGATCTAGAAGCAGAGCTGGAGGGTTGGTACAGAGGTGTAGGCAAATTGAGCATTATTCATTCGAGTGTGGAGCAGAAAGAAATGGCCTATGAAGATACTTCAGGCTAAGTCATGGCCAACACTTCAGACCCTGGCTTCATCTGCTATAGGTATAACAGCACAGAAACTCATGGTTTAAACTCGGGCAGAGAAAACTGCATTAAAAAATAAATTAGGATCTATGCCTACAAAATGGTATAGCATCATTCTTTTACTTCCTGGGCCAAATGATCCATTCAGCTCCTCCAGTACTCTTTCTGGTAGAACAGAGTGTATCCATAAAATATTCTTTTTTTTTTTTTTTTTTAATTCTCCCCAGCGCCTCCTCCTGGGTTCACCAGTGTTTACAAACATGTAGCCTTGTGAATAGCCTCACATGGGCAGTTGTGAACAGTGAACCTCCTTAACGCAAAACACTGGAAAAGGAGGGTATTATTTCAGCTGGGAGAGAAGCAGAGCCCGGGGATGAAACTGATTGATGCAGACCAGATGGGTGGCCACACATAGGTGCGACAAAAATAGAAACACATTGCAGACATTCCAGGCACTGTCCTCCCCTGGCCAGGAGGTGGGTCGCCTGTGCGGCTCCCTTATCTACCTCCTAATGTGCTCGCCAATCAAAGAATGTTAACGATGCTAAGGGACTCTCCTCGGTCATGTTAGCAGCCTGCTCGGTCACGTGGCATCTGGTTTTAAGTTCCATTTAAAAAGTAAAATGACCATTGTCCCGGTCTCCCTGCAAGTAAAGCCAAAACAAACCCATTTCACTGAGTGCCTGCTGGAAACTTTCCTCTGACTGTTAACTGTCAGGCATACTATATTTATACGGGACACCAGGACTGTGATCACTGATTGGAATTTCATTCAGAGCGCGTGTCAGAGGATCATATAATAACTGAGGGTTCTAATCCAGTTATAGGCACTGGAACCAAAAGTTTCCTAAGCCCGAGGACTTTCTCATAGAAAAAGGCAGACCCTTACCTAAGAAAACCATAATTATCCATTTCTTTTGAGTCACCACTTGCTGTTTAAGATTTCTCGTGGACTACTTTGGTGCTCATTTCAATAAATTAGTGAATCTTGAATTTATAGACTAAGGTAAGGGTTTATTATCTTGACAACATTGGGAAAAAGAAACACAACATTTTCATTTATTACAAGAATTACTTTCTTACTTGAAAGGAAACTCAACAAGCATGGGAAATTTTCTATCATTCAAAACTGAAGTGTAGAAATTATGCACAAATTTGAATATTTATCTAAATTAAAGGAAACTCCCAAAGCTTCTTGTACAAGAATTTAAAACCCAGAGAAATGGTGAGCATTCAACAACAGCCCAGTGGCATTTAAACAAGTATGGGAGAGGCTTTGTCATAAGAAGAGGAAGGTTTTCTCACCCTCCACCTCAAATGTCCTGCCCTGTTTTGTCCCAGCATGAAGTTTGAGTTTATGTGTTCTCACAGAGGACTGAAACTATTACCGACTTGCTATAAACCTTCTCAGGTTTCATCGCTGTGTGTTAACCTGTAGGTTCTGACTGGCATCCCCGGTTGTCTCTCACACTCACTATGAAGTTCACGTGTACCTATCACCTGAAAAGCAAGGCAGATCACCGTTCTCCATTTGACCTCTGTTTGCAACGAAACAAGTAATTCTTCAGACATAATTTTGAGCCAATTACATATGGAGGGAATTACTAGGTTAGTTTAAAAGCTATATGTGTGGGTCATTTTTCTTTCCACAGAGTTCTGGCCCATGACTGTCATGACACCCCTTTGGAATTAAGAGTCTACGGAAGACTTTTCTCACAAAACTAGTTATTTGGTTTTATGTGTCCTAGCAATTCCTAGAAGTAATGTACTGGTGATAGACCGCTCTTGAATTTACTCTACCAGTAGGCTGCCTCCTTTAAAAAAATTATTCCTGTGCAGGTGGAGATTAGCATATGAAAAATGCTTTTAATTTTGTCCAGTCTCGGACTTACCTATCTGTCAAACCCATACATGTGACAGCAGTTGGGCTCAACTTATCTCTACCTCCACCTCAATAGCAGGTTTTAAACAGTCTGGGGGCTGTTCGTTATTTTGTAAGCCAAGTTCATTTAACTCCCTTTCTCAAAAACAAACCCAATACAATACAAAGGCACCAAACTGCCAGTTCGGTTTCTGAATATCAGAAATAAAAACGATCGTCTCCATGAATCTGCGAAAATGGCTTCCGTTGACATAAGGAAATAAAACAGCCAGTGCAAACCATTTCTTGACAGCTACTTCATGAGATCCCTCTGGTTCTTTCCATGTGAAGCTCAGTTTACATATTGCTCTTCTATAATAATATTTTATATTGACTTTTTTTCCTATGGCTTCTCTTTTATCTCTCAGAATCTAACCTGCCTAATTTTGCAGTTTTCATTTGCACCATTTGATTTGTGCAATCCACGGCTCAAGGCTTCACAGGATTACGTGAAATGAGATGCCCCAATATTGGCATGGCTGTGGGATCTATTACAGCTTCATCCTTCACCAAATGACAGGACTCCCACAGGGCAGTCCCTCTTGTGAAGTGGGCCTCAAGGGGTTAATGTGGGCTGAGTCTCAAAATAGACCTCCAGCTCAGTCCACCTACTCAGTTATAAAGAATGAGGAGTAAATATGTGCATGCAAATTCTGTTTATATTAAAGATCACTGAAGTTACAGTGGAAGAGCAGAATGCTCTCTCTCTCTCTCCATTCAAACGAGAAGATCAAGAATGCTGGGCACCTTGCACTCTTCAAAGCGACTGAGCTGAGGGGTAGCACCTGAAACAACTTTTCCCTACCACCTAGAGCCCTGAGACTGGAACAGGAAGAAAGCTCTCATGTGAAAATAAACTAGCTCAGTCTTCTCTCAATCAGCTAACTTCTCTATGTTTTACTAGTCTTATTGTTTTACCAAGTTCCTGGGCATTCAGCTGTCACAACTCAGACAATGCTCTCGGACCGATTTCATATATCGAAAATAAAAACTCGTCACTCTGTTAATCGGATACTTAAGGAATGGGCGGACATCGGTGGGGTCAGTATTTTGTGTACTGCCTACTCTTTTCACACTGCTTTCACAAAATCAAAATTCTCTCGTTTTGGACAGTAAGCGGTGAGTGGACAACAGCCAGATGCAACTTTCAAAGTTAATCTACTCCATTCATTGAGCAGCACAGGGGCAATGAAACAAAATTCGTATATTATCTGCTATCTCGGTTAATACTGGTCTTAATAATAAACTGTCTGGTAGATGTATGAAACCTGTTCACTCTCCTATTGATGTTTTACTGGCCATAAGGGCTAAGGCCCTACTCTATTTTAAATTTAACTCTATGAAAATGGGCAGTACCCAAGAAAATGCTAGCACAACTCCAGATAAAATATACTGTTGTGAGGCTGAAAAGTGCATGCAAAGCAAGTTGCATTATTAGAATGTTTAAATATTAATTATACCGCTGTGTAGTAAAGATGATCAAGTATGAGTGTCAACTAATTTTCTAAAAGCTGCAACATTTACTTCCATCTAAACTTCCTTTGTTAAACTAAAACTAAAAGCCCAGCAAGTTTAGTCTACTTGAGTGTGTTTATTTTTATTGGTTTCTGCATAATTTTTTTCTACCATAAACCAACTTTAACCCCTTTTCTGTAATCTCTGCCAGTATAACTCCAATAGCACATCATAAAATTCCTATAATTCTTCAAAGCCACGGAGTTGGAAAGGAAAGGCTTGGGCATTTTGTAACAAACGCCAGCTACGAGTTCCAGCCAATTATATTTAACTCTTACAAACCTTCTTTTTGTGTGTGTGGATACACTTAGAGATTTATGCTCTGTGGTCACTTTCATTTCTATAGTAAGCATTCCTCAGTCGCTTTTGAGTGTGAAACCAGTTCCATTTTGTGAAGAATACCGTGGTGGCGGTAGAACTCAGCTCTAATCGCTGAGGAGCCTAGGAGGACAGATGGGGAGACAGATGTACAGAGCCTCGTAGAATCAGGGGGACTTCTTTTCTTACCTTCTGCAGAAGCCTCTGCTGATGAAGATGAGGTGGCCTGAAAAGTGGACACTTAGGTGAACTCTGGTGGCGGAGGAGTTAAGCAGTACCACTACACTTTCCCTCTCGTTTCTTTTCCTAATCTATTGCTCGCTTCGAATCTCAAACAGCTACTAGACTCAGGCAGGAGAATCACTCTGAGATTCTTAGGAAGAGACAAAGGCAGAGCATGTGTGTGGAGACGCCCGGGTTCCAACCCGTCACCCATGGATGCCTAGCCAGGGTTTCCCACCTGAGACAGATTGCGACGCGTGTTCGGCTCACTCATGCACGAGAAGCTATACACAAGTTCAGTGTAAAGCCACTTTAAAGCTCATCGGGTGCATACTTTACTTGTACAAAATACCTTATTCATGACGGAGCAGTGAGGGCCTAGGTAATTACTTGAATCAAGGTGGCCTCAGAAGTGTTTAAATCTACAAGGACACTTAGAGCATGAATAATGCAAAATAATTTGCATCTAAATTTTTTAAGTGTTCTTTATTCAAAAACTAAAATGCAGTTCGGATTAAAGTTTGATGAGTGAGAGCTGGGCACTTCGTACCCACTGTGAACCATCTCCTGTATGTGGAAATTATTTCAGACAGTGGTGAAGGGACAAAAGGGTTTGGTTTCTTTTTTTCCTTTTAATTTAAGTTGTGATTAAGTCGTGCTGCTTTTGAGCCTAACTTTCTTTAGGTTTGGTGGTGGCCATCAAGGTAATTCCTGAGCTTGCTTAGCAGACACAAGTCCAAATTTCAATCTGGCCCCTTAGGAAACACAATGAAAACACTTACTATTTTAGAGCCAGTAATTTGCCAAACAAAATAACATTTGCATTCAAAGCTAATGCAGTGCAACTTTCTTTTCTTTTCCTCTCACCTAAAATATTTTATTCAAATTATTCTTCTTTTGGAATCACTGAGATACAAAATATCTCTGTTTTTGCAAAAGCTTAAAGTGCCCCCCCAACTTTTCCCCCCTTATTTGATTTATACTGCTGTATATTAAATACATTATTTAATATGTTACTGGCAACTTTTCAGTGAAAAGCTAAGTAGGGTCAGTATGTTGACCTATACTTTTTTAGGGGAACAAGATTGAAAAGCTAAAAATCAATTGAGAACCCAAAGGCAACTTTGTTACAATAACATATAAAACTGTTTACTACCTTAAAATGGCTTTTCTTCACCTAGCTTTCTGAAGTTGAACGTTCTGAAGACCATTTCAAAAAAGTGCTGTAAGATTGAATTACAATATTTCTAATTCATAAATATTTTTTGTCAGGGGTTTGGAAAAAGGAAATAAGTTTTCTTTTGCTAAATTTCTACAATCTATTATCACTTGGGCTGCCTAACCTGTCCTGGAATTTCACAATGTTTGCATTTCATTTTATTTTGTGAACGTTCAAGAAACCACAGCCTGAGAACCCGCCCATTGTTTCCTGGCTTCTTTTGCCATGTGGCAGGGAACTGGCCCTTCTCTTCTACCTGAGATAAAAGTGAAGTTCAGTTAGAAAGCAGGCCTGTCTCTTCTAGGTCACAGGCACCCTTCAAGGCAGTGTAGACACGGACAGTTGGAATGCAGGTTAGAAAAGGCAGTGGGAGTCCTCAGGGCTAGCGGCAGACCTGACCTTCCGAGTGAATTTTCAAGGTAGGCCCACTCTGCAATCCACAGCACCTAGACTTTAAAGGCCCTTGCAAAGGGAAATTATTTTCCTGCCATAGCCCTTATAAAGTATAGACTCCCAATTTATTGCATGCTCCAAAGCAGGCTTGTACTTTATTGGAATTTCAGATGAGTGTGTTTGCCACACTCTTGGTGAGTGGGTATGCCTTTTTTTTTTTTTTTTTTTGGATTTTGAACAATGAAAACATTTTTAAACTCATTGAACAAAGATTTCCCCAGCAACAGACCCCCTGCTCAGCAGGTCACCTATCTTTGCGACAGTTTTTCTTTTCCCACGCTAACCCCAGGGCTCATTTGCATAAGGTCTCTGTTGTGACAATTAGTTTCAGGTGAGCTGATTTCTATGCCGCTAGCCCAAGCCGGTGCACAGGCCCTGGGCCTCCCTGATCCTGGTCCTAATTGCGACTGACTGGCACCAGACACAATCATCCTCTTGATTCAGCAAATTGTCCTGCTAGTAGCTTGTTGTGACCCCGCAAAGCACAAATCATATCATGTCAGTCCAGCCTAGTAAACAATGAATAAAATACACTCGGAATGAGCATAATAAAGTCTTTTCCATATTTTAGGCATAGTTGACTAAACGAATGCAAATGAAAGCAACAGTCTCTTAATGATTTTTCTTTTTTTTTTTTTTTTTTTTTTTTTGGTTGAGAGTGGTGTTGTGGCTCCCCAGAAAAACTTTTTAGAAAATGGGACTGCCCCCATATTTAAATTCCATGGCTCTATAACCCTGTCACCTGGGAGAAAGTCCCCAGGTAAAATAACTGGCTGCTTTCAAATTTCCCTTAGCTTTGTTGTTGTGGAAATAAGTAATATGCTCTTTCATCATCTCTGAAGCTACGGGGTACATCAATATGCACATTAGCAGAGTTCCCAGTAGTCGCTACTAGACAGAAGAGCATTCGGACGGAGCCAATGAGATTTCTCATATCTGCATAGCAACCCAAGTTAAGGAAAGACTTTCCTTAATTCTAGGAAGGAAGGGGGGGGACGCTGGGGAGAGATGAGTGACTTAGCCTTAAGAGGATGTTTAAGGACAATGTTCTGGAAACATCGCCCCCTCTTTCCCCAGTCTGTGTGCAATTCTGAACTTAACTCTATTAGGTTACACATCTTATAAATTCCTTCTACCCTGAGAGTCAGGAATTCTGTCTGCTAACCTGTTGTCTTACCTGGCTAAGTAGCTGTCATCTCTATTTTCTCTATATGGTAAAGGTTAAAAAAAATGAACAAGTTCAATAAGTGTTCCAAAAGGCACTTAGCTGTGTTTCCTGCTCCTGTAAAATAGGTCTTGTCATTGCTAAGACATTTATTTTCTTCAGGTGGCTATAAATAAGCATTTGTTTGTGCAACATGAAAGATGTATCCATTCATAGCCTGGCTAGACCTAAAAAAGTTTCTCAGATACATAGCTACTTTGGGGAGGTTTGTCTCTTATTTCAAACTGGTTTCCAACAAATACAGGATTACTTGTTAGTACTGCAACACAGTGATTTTAGTTTTCTTTTCAGGCATTTCTGTCTTTGAGGTGAAGATCTTGGAAGGGGGTCAGGGATTAGGGAGGAAAAAAGAAGAAGAAAGGAAGAGGAAAGAAGGAGAGGAAGAAGGAAAAACAAGAGATTAGATTAAATGGAGTATTGAAGAGAATTGCTTTAAGTTCTTATGAAAGACTTTTTTTTTTTCTTTTTTGCATTTATGGCGGAGGAGGATTGTCCATTCCCACAGATACACCAGTCACCTCCGGACTCTTACTTCCTGTATTCCTGGGGTGGCAAGCCCACTCTTGAGGGGCACATACTGAGCACATGGTCCGGGCTGTGCCTGGAAAGGGATAGTACTGATTTCCTCCTGTTTCTTAGGTTTGTTATGACTTTTAGCCCCATTTTCACAGTGGTAAGAAAAATGTATGGCCAAAGGCTTTACATAAATTCAATTAAAGAGGAAGACTAGAAATAGTTTGGGGATAAGAGGGTTCTAAATTCTAGAACCCCCTGGAGTACACTTTTTAGACCACTCAGAGCAAGAAATTATCTGAGTCTAGATAAATAAATGTATAGTATCAAGGTAAAGAATTGTTGAGGGATCTACGCAATTTTGTTACAAAAGGCAATGTATAAAAAGTAGATGAAAAATCTGTAAGTCAAGCTGAAAACTCAAGAGCTCTTCAGTATAAACAATGTAAATTAATATCTAGAGTACGTTTTGCCATAAATGTTTGGACATGATTCCCACTTTTTATGAATTATGAATTGATTGAAAAACAAACAGTTTCAAAAATGATTATGACCTCTGTCTGGTGCCCTTGCCACGCTCGCCGGTGGTGCCGTGTCCTTCAGATAACAGATAACTGGTGTTACCTCACCTTGCGGGAAACTTGAAAAGTAAAAACTTGCTTATTTTTGTAAATTACTTTCCCATGTGAATTGATTATACTGGTAGAATATGAATATGTGAAATAAAGTAGGATCCCCACTTATAGAAAAGAGAAACCATGGGGCGCCTGGGTGGCTCAGTCGGTTAAGCGTCCGGCTTCAGCTCAGGTCATGATCTCACAGTTCGTGGGTTCGAGGCCCACATCTGGCTCTGTGCTGACAGGTAGCTCAGAGCCTGGAGCCTGCTTCAGATTCTGTATCTCCCTCTCTCTCTGACCCTTCCCTGTTGTGCTGTCTCTCTCTGTCTTTCAAAAATAAATTAAAAAAAAAAACATAAAAAAAAGAAAAGAGAAACCAATACAGATAGGCTTAAATGAATAAACATACTGCCTCATTCCTATTAACCATGCTTTTAGCGTCATAGACTCACTGCCTTGACTTCTCCCCCCACCCCCACGCCCACCGTTTCTCACTTTCTCCTTGCCACTTTTGCCTCTATCACCTTGGGGGCTCAGTCCCCTCCCAACAGAACTACTTACGTTAGTTTCTTTCCTTTTCTTTTTCCTTTTCCTCTTTCTTTCTCTCTTTCATTTTTTCTTTCTTTCCCTTTTTTCTTTCTTTCTTTCCTATCTTTCTTTCCTTCCCCTCCTCCTCTATCCTTTCCTCCCTCTCTCCCTTCCTACCTTCCTTCCTGCCTCCCTCCCTCCCGTCCTTTTCTCACCCCCTCCCTTCTTCCCTCCCTCCCTTCCTTCTCCTTCCTTCATGAATGGCTCCCTTTTCTACATCACTGCAGTTTGCTGTGGTCCCAGTGATGTCTTTTCAGACTTATTTCGTTTTCCATCTCCACCTATCATGCCTTCTTTCCTTTTAATCATTTCTCTTCCTACCTCTTGAAATCCAGAGATCTCTTATTAATTTCTAGTCTTTCCTTCTAACCATGTGAATTTCCTTTCTTGCAATTCAAACTTGTTGATCCTGTCTTCACAGAGTTTTGTGATTAAAATTTATTTTCCTTTCAGTTTTTGAATTCCTAAACACATCCCTTTCTGTGTTTCCATATTTAACTATCCTCCTGTCTCCACAAGCCTACTCGGATTTCTGGCCTAAAGGTTTTGCTTCCACACTTCCTAATTGTTGCTTCCTCTCTAGAATTTCCCATTCCTCTCCTACCTCTGTCCTGAAGGGTTGCACTTCTTAAATTATTATACAGTCTCCTTATTCTGTATTTCTCCTTACATTTCTTCTCATCGCTCAATAAATTCTCTCTGTTCTAGCTTCCACTTCATTACATTATAGTTACACCCCTTATGTTTCCATAACCTTCTTCCTGTGTTATTTATTTTTCTGCCCCCTCTCCATTCCTCTGGATGATTATTTCACTGTAAAACTTTGATTGTAAATTATTCCCTACACTGCCTATGAATTGTGTGTGTGTGTGTGTGTGTGTGTGTGTGTGTGTGTTTTACAGGGTAGTTTCCCTTAATAAAAATCCAGAATTCAGTTAAGAATAGCTACCAAAAAAGCTCTTTATTTAACTTAGGAAACATTGAGACAACTCTGTTCATTCATGAGACTGAGAAAAAAAATCATCGTTTAGGTAAGATTATGGATCTCCCTATCTGTCCATCCATCAGTCCACCCATGTTAGAAACATAGCTATAGCATGGAAATTACTGAATACTGGGTCTCTCACAGATACAAGACCAATTTTCCAATAGTCTTCCAACTTTTATGTGTCTCAGACTCCTCTTTCTACCTTCTAGAATTTTTCTGAAGATCAAATGAGATACTTCTGTCAAAGCACGTTGGATGATACTAAACACTCCATAACCATTAGTTGCAAATGTTATCCTTTGTGTTCAACCTGGATATATCTGGAGAAAAAGGTTTATAAAAATATGCCTCTCTAAATCAAGGATATTTCTTTGTTTTTGAAGAGGACCCAATAGTTCCTGGGCCAACATAATTTGCTTGCAATTATGTGGACAGAAAAAAGTTCATGAACCCAATATTTAAAACGATCGTAGATAGTTTAGTGAGAGATGTGGGGAAATGCTATGTTAACTGAGAAGACTATATTATTTGGTTCAGGTTTTAAAAAACAAATTGGGGGGTAATTTATAAAATGGTTATATAGTTTCTTTGGTGGACAATTGTTTGGGGCCAAACTTTCCTGAAAGGGCACCTTTTCTGAGCTATACCTGCCTCCCATCATCAGATTTCAAAGTAAGAGTTTGTTCCAAATGGCACTGATTTATTTGATATAATTTTTTTCAACTTTTAACCACTTAAGGATTCCATATATGTTGTATAAAGATGCAAATCAGATTTTGAATTATAGAACTTGGGGAGGCTTGGGCTCACACATGCCAGTGTCCACACAGACCATGCAGGTGAGAGAGGTCGGCTGATCCTACTATCAGGGATCCAGAGAAATTTCCTCTTTCTTTGCAGTCCTGTTAGGCCAGAGACATAGGATCTTCTGAGTTTCTCTAGAAGAACTGGAAATCTAGATTTTTGAGTGATTTTCCCAATTTTTAAATATTGGCAACCAACTCAAATGTTATTTAAAATACTTTGTGAGCCAAACCAAATACATTTGTCAGCCACTAGTTTGCAACCTCTGTCCAATCTCTACATTTTATAGCTAGGGACATGAAGCCCAAAGAGGCACTGGTGCTGACCAAGCTGAGACTGGCTGCCAGCACGGGGAGGGCCAGAAGTCCAAGTTTCCTGACCCAAATCCAGAACTCTTCTTGTTATCCCAGGTTGTGATCCCAGAACCCCACAGATCCGATTGAATAGAAACTACGGACATGGAAGTGTAATCAAGAATGGCTTCCTATGTACTTTCCCCACCCCCCCAACTCTTCCTCACGACCACTGTCACCACTGGATGGTGATGGCAGATGTGGACAATGGGACCAAGGACAGAGGCCTTTTCGTTCCTTCCTGGCAACTCTCCTGTCATCTCCTCTACCTGCTCTCTGCCATGGACTCTTCTCACCACACTCCACTGTGCCAAGCTAGGCTTACTTTTGAAATGGGACTGGAATAGGAACCCACTGAATGCCAGGCTAATGTCAATGCCAGGTGTAACATTTTCTGGGCGCTCTGCCCTGCCTGTACAAGAATTATGAAAATACCTCACCTAAAAAGCAACTGTCCAATCTTTCCAAAAAGACACAGAAGCAGTAAAACCAAAGAGTCTTGAGTTCAGAACACATGACTCCATAGTCCAATACCTCAGCACATAGATGCAGTGGATTTTCTGATTCTAGCCCACTCAGTCCTTGGCATGTACACAATCATAACCTAACACTTCAGAGTAGAGAATCATGTAGCCTAAAATTAAGACATCATCACAGATTGGATCTTTAGAGAAAACTATTAACCACATTCAAAACAGTATCCTGTCCCTAATTTGGAGTCAGAAGACTCGGACTCAAATCCTGGTTCTGCCAATTCTGCTTCAATTTCTGCCCAATGAAGGAAGTACCTAAGGATGAGAAGAGTTGAAATCTTCAGGTCCTTCCAAGTTCTAAAAATATATGAATGCTCTCCAGGGAAAATGTTTTGGAAAATTAAATATACATATCAGATTAGGCAATGATTTTAAGACACAAAAGTTTGTACAGATAAGGACTAATTAGTTTTATCATTAAAGTCCAAGTATTTGAAAACTGGGTTGAGACATTTTGAGAATCAAAAATCTGTTAGGATACTATAGAAAAAAATAGATTTGGGCTGTGTGCATATGTATCCTCATTTACCTATGCCAGTGTTTGGATAAATAGGAAAAAATATAGAGAAGCAGTTAGTTGAGGTATTCTTTTATGATATAAACTATTTCAAGAGACCATGTCATTAGTTATCTAATGCTGCCTTCTGTCTCCTGTTCCTTTCTTCTTTGCTTAGGAAAGGGAAAAAGGAATCAATAATTTAAACCCTCCTCCCCAAAGAGGACAAAATATTTTTGAATTAGTGTTATTTTTCAAAATCCCTGAGTTTTTTAAGGCTTTGTCTTATGCCCACATGGGACATATATCTGTACATTATGATCTAAATGCTACCGCAGATGAACCTAGTAACCTGACTGTCTAGTTTGAGGTGCCCCATCTGAGTTTACAAAACTGTTACAGTTGGCTCAATTGGCTTAAAAGGACTCTGGGGGTGGGGGGAATACAATGCAAAGAATAAATAAAACACATTTCCTGAAAAGATTCCTTTGTTGCATTTATATCTCTGACAGAACCTTTCACACTGATCATAAAAATATAGATTTTTTCATCCCTTTTTTGGTCTACATGAAAAATAGGTATTTCTATAAGTATGGAGAAAGAAAATGTCAAATACGGTATGAAAATATTTTTTGAAAGAAAGAACATAATGTATTTTCCCAATTGCTTTTTTATAAAATAGGAGAAAGGCCATTGAAGTGGAACTTAGCAATTAATTTTATCCATTCCTGATTTCCGTGTGTATTCTTTTTAAAACTAAAACTACCTTGATCATGGTTTTGATTACAAATCCCGAAAACAATTATGGAAATGATCTTTAATATAATAATATATTTTACTGAATGTCTCAGCTTTTTCATTCCAACAACTGAAACAGAGACAATTCTTTGCATGTTGAAATGTGTAATTATCATGTATCCAAAAGGGAGGGTGTAATTTTCACATCTGATTACAAGGGAAGGGTGTAAGCAAAGCTGCCTGGGTAAACTTACACTTGTTTACAAAGAGCACTACCTTTGATATTAAAAACTCAAAACATACAGAACACTAAGAAAAATCAAGATTAACACGCACAAAACTAAACAAAAAGCTAAGTATTTTTCTTGGCTGCACCACAAAAAATAAAGTCAGTTCTTCTGAACATACATTGGTTGACTTATTTCTGAGGATTTTAAGACTTGAAGATTATTTTGCAGTCTTGCTGGTGACTGTACTAGTAAAGGTTAGGAAGCTCAAGTGCTCGATTTAATTTAAAAGGAAACCTCAAATTTTTACATGTTTTTAAACCTATGTGGTCAGTTTAGCCTAGAGAATGATTTTCATTTCAACAGAACACATTTTCCTAAATATAACAGTTGCTTGCAAGATACATATTAAAATTTTTTTAATCTCCTTGTCTTTTTTTTTAACTTCTGATTTACCTTTGATAAGATCAACTTCTGCTCATGTGAACTTATGGTTTGGACGTGGAGGAAGAGATAATATCAAAGAAAGCCAGAGCCTTGATGGTAGCTGTCACTTAGCAAGGAGATTCAAGATAGACACGAGGTCACACAACAGGTAGGAAAATGAAACTGCCCTGACAACCAGCACGTATTAGGAACACGTTTGTATGATATGTAATTATGATCGCTAAGTGACTGTGGTGGATTTTGGGAAAGGTTGGCATTGAGTATTAAGTATACTTTATATTCCTATTGCATCTCTTAAAACAGGCAAGAAAGGAAGACAAAGGAAAAGAATAAAAAGAAATGTTAAGAAATCAATTTAAAAATGGAAGATACAGGGTGCCTGGGTGGTTGAGACAGTTAAGCATCTGACTCTTGATTTCAGCTCAGGTCCCGATCTCATGATTGTGAGATGGAGCCCCGTGTTGGGCTCCACGTTGGGCATGGTGCCTGCTTAAGATTCTCCTTCTCCCTCTGCCCCTCAACCCTGTTCACGGGCTCGCTCTCTTTCTCAAAAAAAAAAAAAAAAAAAAAAAAGGAATGGAAGACACAAACCTACATGCTAAATGGAATCCACTAAAACATACTTGGTTCTATATTTAGCTCTATAATTATATAGGAAGCAATGAGTTTGTTAGAAAGCCATTAAGTTATTAAGTTACATAGGTTTTCAAATGCAGTACTAATGGTAAGGCAGATTTTTGGTATACTTCAGAAATTAGGTGTTTTGTTTGTCTGTTTGTCTTTGGTATCTTGGCAAATCAAACTTGACAAGCAAGAAGTTTGAAAAAAAAGAGGCAAGCTACCAAATGATTAGGATTTAAGAATAATTGCAATAAAACAAAAAGTTATTCTGTGAAAAGCAACTAGCCTCTCCATTCTAAACTGACATTGCCTAAAGCATTTTAGGGATAGCCAGAGCTTACCTTTTATAAGATCTTAGCTCTGTTTTCTTTAAATAGGATTTCCTGGTGAGTCTTCCATTCTGTTTCCCATTACATCCCAAAGCAAAACACCTGACATAAATCTCCTTGATTTTCTACTTCCTCGGGTGTGCCTGTGCCCTTCCCTGAATGTATGGGTGGGAGAGGACGTGGGTGTGTTGGAGGGAGAGAGGTTTAAGGAGAATTGCAGTTTCCAGGTAGATTAAAGGCTTACCCACCCACCACAACACATCCGTGCGTGCAGCATACCAATCAATGCTCAGTGCGTAGCACATTCTTCACTGTGTTGTTAGAGTACATTTGCTTATATTTTACACAATTTTAATTTAACCATATTGATCAAACTGAACACTCAATAAGACCCTAGGCACCTTAGGCTTATTAAAATTAGTCAACATAAAGCAAGTAAGCAAGGAAGTAATGGAAACTGTTTGGAGATTTAAATACAGAGGAACCCACTTAAATAAATACCTGTTAATGAAATAAATCTATTAAATGAATACATTTTCTCTGAACCAAATCAAAACACATAGAAGTATACTCAAGGGGACCTTTAAATGAATACTGCTTAAATGAATAACCATTTTAAATGGACATGCTTCTCTTAAAAGCCAAGTAGTATTTTCATGTTCTCTAATGTTAATTAAAGCAAGAAAATCCATGTTAAGTTCTTTTTTTTCTTTTGGACACATTGTCATTCTTTGAAGTTAAGCAGAAAAAAAATGCTTAAAATAACACTATTTAAATAATATAATTTTTCTTAAGGCTAATTGCCTATATGTGTGTGAATGTGTCTATATGTCTGTTCTGGGCATAGGGCTCATGGGGGACAAACCCTTGAAACATGGAGCATATCCATTTGTCCAGAAACTTACTCATGACAAGATAAAGCAAAAATATTCTCAATTTTGAACTGCTTTCTACAATCCTATGTCACAGAGATATGGACTGGCTACTTTTTAACATATAATGTATTTGCCTCTTTGGAAAGTTCTATTATTTCTCCAGCATGGTTGAAAGGCATGATTAAAAGAATCAAGCCCCTTACTCCAATGGTGATTTGTAATAAGAGGCCAAGTGAGTGGTACATTCTTGGTGCGCAAAAGCATGGTGCTTTTTTTAAAGACATAAATGTCCCTTTTCTGTGTGGTAAAAACCACTAACATGTAATCTACCCCATGAACACATGTTTCGGTACACAGAACAGTATTCTTCACTCTATGTGTGTTGTTGGACAGCTGAGCTCCAGAATTTACCATATTTAGCTTTTTAGCATAAAGTTTATGTTGGGCCACATCTTTATCTGATCAGGTCTTTCTCTTCTCAGAAGGGCTGACCTATGGTGGTATGTTATTTTAATGAAAAGAAAAAATGCAAAACACATTGGAGTCCTAAAGTAGTCATACCCTTTACAAATACAGTGGGCACACAATCTGTAGAAATGTTTCTCAAGCCCCCTCTATCTAGTATTGCCTTTAGAGGAACTTGTTTATTCATTCCCCTCCCCCAGCCTAATAGAAAATATTAGCTCTTTTCCCTCAGCAAAATCACTCCTATCATGAATCAGGCAACTAGTGGTAGACTACTGGCCAGGTTTCACCCCACTAAAATTCTAATCTATACTTTGTCTTTTAGAATTAAGGAGAAAATGCATATCAGCAGAATCTCCTCTCTACTTTATTTCATTTATAAATTACGAGAATGATGCTATTATATATTATTAATTTCTGCTGTTCTCCAAGTCTGCTGCAGCAGTGAGCTGCGGATGTTGGAACGGTGTAATTATGTTCTAGTAGGGTAGCCATCCGTTTCCTTTCAAAAATTTACAGGATTCTTAATCACGCTGCTCATTTGGGTGCGCAGCAGCGAGGATGGCGAAACACAAACAGGGCACGTTCGTTTACATAGGAACACCTGCTTAGCATGATAGCAGATGTCAGTCAGCAAGCAGAACACAAAAGGGAAAAATATCAACAACAGCAAACTCGCACCATTTTGATGTGGTGCAGGGGAGTCTTTTCAGCAGTGATGGCAACAGTGGACATTCCTTCTGAAACAGAGTCTCTGAAACTCCCAAGTCTTGTTAAGTGATTAACATGTCATCAGAGAGGAAAGGCATTTGCGATGTTGCGTATTGACTCTGACTCTGTTATTTAGAAGAATTACGAAAACTGCCCTGCCTCGGTTTCCTGATTAGTAAGCAGTCAAGGGGTTCACTATTATAAATAGAAATCTAGCCCCCCAAAGGCGATCATCATTAGAAGAAATGGAATGGTAATGGCATGACCCTCACCACACCCAGTTCAAATCCCACCCTGTCACCTAGTAGTTTTGTGTTACCAGTCAAGTTATTTAACCTTGCCAAGCCACGGGTTGCTGATTTGTAATGTGTGTCGAGAAAATTAAATGAGATAATGTATACAAAGCGCCTGCCACATAGTAAGGATATAATAAGAGGTGGCCGTATTATGACGACGACAATGATGACAGTGATTACCTCGACTGCTATCATCGTCATTATCATTATTTTATTTTGATCTTTGCAGAACCCTTCCTACTCAACATGTTATTTGTTAAAAGTCTGGAATGACAACCAACTGAAATCTCTTGCTGAGATCATCATAAAACGTGATTTTTTGATGTGTGTAGTTCTGTAAGATTATTATAATGATACCTACTACTGTTATTTTATAGTTAGAGAGCCTGTCATCATTTCCACTACATTTTCTGGGATTTATATCTGAACCATAAAAGAGGTTTTCTGAGCTGTACCCTGCCTGAAAAAGAGCCTCGATGAAAGTGAAGTGCTTTCTAGAACTTTGACACGATAAAATGAGGCTATGGAAAGGAAAAAATTAGAAACCCATCATCTTCACATGCCCACTTCACGCTTATAACTCTTGCGCCCGTTTTTAGAGGACTCTGGTATTTTCTCTTCTCACCCTTTCCCCAAAATGGTTAAAATTCAAAATGGAAAACAGCTATCACACATGGGCAATGACTAATTTTCCTAAGGAATTTTAGTATTCGGAATGTGTCTGCTTGCGCAGGCCTGTGCATTAAAGACTCCCTGAGTATGCATTGACTTGATACCCAATAATGGCTGCTAAGGAGCCGTTATGTAGTGCAGTGTCAATGATCCGTGCATCGAGGACTCCCTGAGTACGCATTGACACGACAGACCGGAACGGCTCAGAAGAAGCTGTTATGGTCTATCATGCCAATGATGTGCGGATATTGGCAGGGCCTCTGGCCCTTCCATGGAAATTATGGAGTCTCTGAAGGAACTGGTGTGGGCGCCATGTGGGCGCCGTCAGCGAGCTAACAACGGTCCCCTTCTCCCTTCTCCTTGGGTTTACTTCTAAAAAGTCAGCTTGGAAAAGTTGTCCAATAACTCCAGGGGTCCCACTTTACATCACCAAAACATAAGCAAAAGTTAAAGATATTCTTGCCATTTAGTCTTTTCGTTTCTTCCCAGAGAAAGAAACCAATACTGTTCATATTAAAAGGAGCAAAAGTCAAAGTAACATTTTTGATTTACAAGTATCTCTTTTCTGCTCTACGAATTTCATGTTAAACATATAGATGGTGCTGGGCAGATGTTTTGTGGTGGCGGTGGTGGTGGTGATGGTGATTTTCTGAGGCTGAAACATTGACTCTCTGCAAAGAAAAATTCCTTTTTTATGTGTCCTCAGCAGTTGAATAGGTACTCAGAACTTGGCATATAGGAAATGGTTCAAAAAACCTTGGGAAGAGAAGTGCAAGTTCAAGAATAAAGTTTGGATTCACACATGCTTTACCAACTTAAGGCAGTAATTAATTCACTTATGGTATTTACATGCCCCTCTTCAGATACTTATGGAGAACATGGGAATTTTAAATTCACAATTCAGTGCAAAATTTAAAATGATCTTCATTAGAATTTGAAGCTATACTCTAAACTGCTTTATATACTACCAACAGGGAGCCTCATTATGTAGTACTATATTTGGACTACCTTCTTTACATTTTGTAGCTGTAGATTTTGAATGTATTTCTGGTATGCTTGAGCAGAATCAAACAAAGTGCTTTAATCTGCTCTATTAACTAACCAATCCACATAGTTGCATGGCAAATATATAAAGTTAAGAGACCTTAGTGCATCCTCTTTCCTGATATCGTCAAAGGATCATGGAGGAAGAGAGATCTGAGATACCCAGAACAGAAGTGGTGGCAAAGCCTTGCAGAACTACCAAAGGGGATCACTAGAGAGGGTGGTGGGAACAAAGAAACAGTCAGATTAGGCAGAAAATGGCTGGAATGATTGTGATTCTAAGTACGGAAGATACTTCTGCATGTTCATTTCCTTGAGTGGGAGAAAATAGTCCAATTCTCATAATGAAATTTGAAACTGGGTTAAGATATCTACCACTGGTGTGTATTAAATGTTTACTCACTGAATGGCAGGCAGAAGGAGCAAGGCAGAGGAAAACTCACCAAATTCCAACCACAGGGACTCAGCAAACCCGGAAAAGTGCAGGGAGGGGCTGTAACATTAAACACCTACCCTGTGCTTGCTACTTCCTATCACTAGTACGTTTCCAAAGCAACCCCGATGCATAGGCATTATGAGAAATGGACACACACGTTAAATAACTTGGTCCTGGTCGCATGGCTTGCGTGAAGTAGACATCAGATTTGAGCCTAGGTACCTAGAGCCTAGACTCTCTTGAGTACCCACACATCCTCTCTGTCTGCATCCCTGACTCACAGGTCTTACAGGTATCGCTGAGGATGGTAGAGAGCCAGTTGATTTAAATACAAACTTAAAAAAGAGGGAAAAAAAGTACCGAAGATTCAAAGTGGCATAGCTGTCACTAAGTGGAGTTTAGGAAATTCTTAATAGGATGGTAGGGAGTGCACCATAAGTTATCAAAAGCTTTTTCTAGATATTATAATATACACTAAGTCTTTAATGTACCTGCCATATTCATTTTCAAAAAATACTTGAGTAGAATGGATTCATCTTCATATTAAGTACAGCCTTACTCTAACCAAATAATCCTTGCGTCCTATTCACTGAGCTACTCATTGGCGACAGAGAGATGATCAAGACTGCCCTCAAGGTGTTTGCACATTTGTGAAGAGACAAATAGAAAACAGAATTGTAAATGCTGTGATGAAGGTCAGCTCAACATATTCTCAGAGGAATATTTTTGAGAGGTCATTGCTTCTCTACGAAAAAGTACTATTGTTACTTCCTGGAAATGAAGAGGCATAAGACCATGCCAATCACTGTGACTATTTCTTTTCCTTGTTTGTTTTTTCACACTCCCTAAAGAACTGAAAAGGAATAAATACCCCAGCTTAAGGTTAGGGCTTCCTCTTTTCAAGAATGTTTCAGCACGGCCCAGAAACTGAACTGCCTGTGTCACAGAGCTCCTGGGAGCCTGATTAGCCAAGCTCTGAAATAGTCACAATCAGCGTTTATTGAGTATCTTCTGGACTCCAGATACTGCCCTAAGAATTTTGTTCAATACTCCCAATGAGTATTGAACAAAAATTTTAGTGTTTTATACTAAAATAAGTATTGGGGGGTGCTTGCGTGGCTCAGTCAGTTAAGCCCCTGACTCTTGATTTCAGCTCAGGTCATGACCTCACAGTTCGTGAGTTCGAACCTGGCATCAGGCTCGGGCTTTCTCTCTTTCTCTCTTTGCCCTTCCTGTGTTCTCTCTGCCTCTCTCAAAATAAATAAATAAATAGAAACTTAAAATAAGTATTGGCCCCCATTTTAAGCATTATGAACTAAAGCTTAGAGAGGTTAAGAAACACACCCAGAGCCACGTGGAGAGTAAGTGGCAGAATCAGAATTTGGACACAGATTTGTTTGTGTCTGAACACTGTGTCCTTTCATGGTATTGGATCCCTTGGTCCCCAGAGGGGAAGGAGAACTAGGCTCCCGTCGTAACTGAATGGACGCAGGGATGTTCTCGGGGCAGGGTCTGGGGTGTGGAGGTGTGAGAGCAGAGCCTGGCTCAGAGGCGCCAGTAGCACACACAGTAGGGTGTGGAAAGACAGTATTGCTTTGCCTCTGAGCGGACCAGTTAGTAGCTTGTAAATGTCATCCTTGGTTGTGTAAGCCATTTGGGATCTTCAAAAAAATATATTGAATTCTCATCCCATGCACGTCTCTAATGGCTGTTGTCCAAATCCTATTATCTGGGAACTTAATTTAAAATAGCTTCATCTTTTTTGAATTGTCAAAAATTCTCATAAAACAGGAATATTTCATACTTGCTCAGACCAAATTCTGTGAGACATCCAAAGCTTAGCTCTTAAATTCTGTCCTTAGATCAGTGAAGAGAGAAAACCTAGACTGTTGAAAAGCACAATGCAGATATGAATGTGAATGAATCCTTGAATCACAGGCAACCCTATGTGATAAACCATTTGGTTTATTTCCTGTATCTACTCAGAGTCTTTACCTGGAATAGGAAGTCAGAAGTGTTCACCAAATGGTTTCACTGAAAACAGAAAAAATGCTAAATTATTGTTCTTCTTTGACAATGTAAATGAATTTCTGAAAAGGTAGAAATTTCTAAGTTCATTTCCTTAAATTCTAAGCCCTTTAAGAAAGATAGACAATGTGGGAATACGCAGCTGCACTTTTTTTTTTTGAAGGTTACTGTTCCTTTAATGCCCAGCTGGTTCTGAGATGTAATAAAATTGACATATTGATTCCTTTGAATTTACAAATGCCTGTTTCATAAACTCCATCTCCAAAGCCTAGGCATCTTTAGAGCACTGTCATTTTTTTTCTCCAAATGGATCAATTATGTGCCCACGTAATCCTGTTACCTGTG
The DNA here is from genome assembly GCF_006229205.1 of Suricata suricatta. Lineage (NCBI taxonomy): Eukaryota > Metazoa > Chordata > Mammalia > Carnivora > Herpestidae > Suricata > Suricata suricatta. The sequence goes on along the minus strand of NC_043702.1, from coordinate 82,468,864 downwards.
AAATCCATGCATACTTCTCCCATTTGCTGCAGTTCCCAGGCGGACAAACTTGCATTATGTACGCATAAACAAACAGCGCATTTTCCTGATATTAGAGATTGTTTTCAAAGTGAAAGGCAATCTCTTGGGTCCTTTACTAAAAAAGAGAGAGTGAGAGAGAGAGAGAGGCAAAGAAAAAGGAAAAACTGCTCCTCCAAGCAACGTTAGTATATGTACACACACAAACAAGTGTGTGTGTGTGCATTTATATTTACTATTTGCAGTTCCCCCAAATTTAAATTATACAGTTTAGCTATGTTTAGTCCTTTAACCGAGTCAAGGAAGTAAATTCTTCATTTTAGTTATACTAGTTCATGAAGGGTTATCAATTTTTTTTATTGCTGTCTTTTCTCCTTTGTTGATTGATAATTAGTTATTTAAGGGCAAATCATCCCCGGGATGCCTTGTGACAACTGAGAAATGACAACCCAAAGCGACTTAGGTTAGAAAGTTTGCAGCCATTTTCTAGAAAGAACAGTCCTCTGCATTCGTCATTGTAGCATTGCCACTCACTGCCTCTGAGTTTTCCTTAAACACACACAGAGTCCTTTATTGAAACAACCGTAGAAAACACAGAGACTCTGCTTCTACTGCATTAGGAGAGAAACGCCTCAGTGAACTAGAAGGTCTTTCCCATGTCTTAAATCTGTAACAGCAAATTGTCTTCCTACACAAGCGCATTTCCATGTTCACGTGTGGACACCCTCACCAGTACACAATGCATAAAGAAGGCTTATGTGTGAATATACACAGACTATGCCCATAGATTCCCCCGCAAATAACCAACAAGCAAACACGCTTTTGTCTATGTGTGAACTCTCTGTGTGAGCAAAGTACCTTGCATGTTCTGCACAGAGATAGGAATTCTTGTTTCATTCTTGCAGCCCGTGCTGTATCTGATTTGCCTCACTTCACTGGGCACCCAGCAGTCCAGCTACACTGCACTTGCACTTTACAATTTGTCTCTAAGAGATTCCCAAAATCACAAAACATCTTGTCTGCTGTCCAATGTGCTCCCCATATGCAAGGAAGATGGTCTGAAAAATTGGGTTGTGTGTGGAGCCCTGTGGCCTGACCCACCGCTGCCATTGTGCGGGAGTGGTTTTGCCGTGTGTTAACCAGATTGGACATGCTGTACAAAGGCAGGCACCTTTGGTCCCACGACACAGCCAAACAGAAAACACAACAAGCAAGCCTGGCAAAGATGTCCAGCATGAATAAAAGCACAACAATTTGTCACATAGTTGCTACAAAACGTTCGCAGCTTTAGGGCTTGCCATGGGATGGCAGAGATAAGGCGATGTAAGGAATTTGGAAGTTTGAGGATTGGTGAGTCTGGGGCAATAGGAGAGTTAATTCGGGAAAGTGGATAAATAGTCATTGCAGAGGGATTATTTTCATTTGCTTTTTCATAAGGCCGAAGAAGGCCTTAATGTCATGAATTAAATCAGCAAGGCCAGTGTTCCAGGGTTCAATAAATTCCACGGTCTTGAAGGGCTGTCTGTTAGCCATCTCTTTCCAAACTCCCAAAGATATAACACCTTATGGTGTCAGCTTCTTGAAGATCAAGAATCATGTTCCATTTTCTTTCTCAAACTGGCGTAATGATGAATGAAAGGAAGAATTCTGAGGATGAAAAATCCTTCGACCCCACTCAGCCTCACCACCAACCCAGCAGAAAGGGAATCACACCGCCTCACATTAACTCTTTCAAATGCTGGGTTTCCTTTTCCAAATATCCTTCCACAATTACTTGTAACTGGAAATTCCATGATTCTGGTAACACTTAACCAATAAATTCTCTTCCTTGCTCTGGGCTCATGCCTTTTCTAAGTCTTAATTTTCTCTTCTGTAAAAGGTGTATTAAAATAATAGTATCTATTTGATAGAATTGTTGTCAGGACAACATCAGATGGCACAGGCAAAATTCCTAGCCACAGGTCCCAGCACATTATAAGTACTCAATAAATGTTAGATAATATTAGCTTCTTTGCAGTTGCCAGCGACATTTCACTGAAATACAAATAGGATTATGTCATTCTTCTTTAAAAAATGGTTCCCAAGCTCACCATCACCTATTTACTGGATCAGAGCCAGAAATACAGCCTAGGAGAGGCCTCTGCTCCAAGGCCGCTTCTGCCGACTCGATGTAAGCTCATCCTTTTGCATACGACCTAAGTTCAGACACCTTAGTTGGCCAACAGCACCTGAAGTGGTCTACTTTCCCCCCTCTAATGCCTATAACCGCCCAGGACGCCCTTCCCTAACTCTGCTGGTGAAATGAGAGTCCTGTGACCCACACTGCCCTCGAAAGTTGCCTTCCTCCGGAAGTCTGCCCTCCCCACCTGCTCCGAGACCTACTTATGCCATCTTGTACACTCCGTCCTCACTGGGTACAAAGTTCTCCATAACACTCACCACGTTTTTCTCATTTCTTGAGCACCTCCCTCCCCCTTCCTGCTAGACATCAAGACATCAAGCTTCTCAGGGACTTGGATTCATTTTTGGATCTGCAGCTTCAAGTACAGCACCTGCACATTATAGATGCTCAATTAATGCAGAATGAATAAACACTGTGATTTGCTGCTGGGATACCAGGAGCCTGAAAAGCACCTGGTGGGCAGACTTTTTAATTAATTTTGCAACAAATTTTTTTTCTTATGTGCAAAGCCCAGATTGCCCTGAAGAATGAAGGTAAAAGAAGCCGTGAGTGGAAAAAGAAAATGTGCATTTTTCTTCCACGAACCTGACATCAGCTCTGAAGAGGGAGGGGCTGCTACTAGACATAATGGAATGAATCACATGGGCTCACAGGGCAAACTTAGAAAGAAAAAGGACCTAAAATAACAAATTGCTGGCCAATCTAGTGCTGGAATAGCCACATAGTTCAGACCTTTTCTGAGGATCCTGATGATGCTGTAGGGTTATGGAGAAGGTATTTGGGACAGGGAGTCTGTATAACAGACATCGTCATTGTCATTGTCATCGTTCCATAAAACTAACGTAGGTGGAATCTCCCAAGAACTGCATGTTGCTCTGTGAACTTGGAACCAAATGTAACAAGTTCAGAAGATTTCTACTGCAAATTTTCCAAAGGGTAGGGCCTGGAGCTCTATGACATCTGTGATTCTCTAACCTTCATGACCCCTTGTAAACCCAGAACCAGGGCAGCCTGGAGCACGTCAGAGTCCCTCCCCCGTTCCACCACTCTCCTGAAATCTGAGCCGAGCCCCATGTGGCTGAGGATCTTTATGTTCACAGGTCCTGAAGGGAATCGTGGGAAGCCAGTCTTTGAGGAGGTACGCACTCTCCCTCACCAAAGGTGAACTGACTTCTGGAAGACGAAATCCTCCTAGTCACAGCTAGTGGGGGGTAGGACCTGGCGATCACAGAGGGATCATGAAGTTAACGGGTGACCTTTTTGGTTTCCTCCATTTATAGGTCTCATTTTATTTCTACTTGTAATATTAAATGGGAAACAGATTTAAATACAGAAAAAATGACGCCATGCCAATCAGAACAACTGGCTGGGTTATCACCTCTACATTGCACTGTTCTCTTGTGTCCAAAAAGTGATGAGGAAGGGTCATGGGTGGGGAGGCCTGGGATCGGAGGACAGTAGCACACTGTCAGGGAAACAGACTGCTCCTTATTTCTTTGTCTCTTTCCCCAAAATGTCAGGGCTACCCAAAGAATGTCTTCAGAGTGAAATCACTGATTTCTGCCTCAAACAGCAAAGAACCATGCAGAATATTTTACATAAGAGAAGCTGATTATTAGATTGATCTGTAACAGTTAACTAACCATATTCTTAGAATGGGCCTTATACAGAAAGATCATTTTACAGAATGACAAATACAGGAAGGGGATGCTTAAGAAGTCCCCCAAAGTCTCTTTAACTCCACTGGCAGTCAGCTATTCAAACCCCAGGTTCTCCTCAATTAATTATTAACATAATTTAAATTCATGTTGTTTAGGCAGTAAGCATAAGCATATTAAAGTTAAACTTTGTTCATTAAAAGGAGATCTTAAAAGCTTAGTGGTTCTTATTTTAATAATAAAAACATAGTGTGAATAAAAACTTTTACATAGTATCTAAACTATGAATCTACTCATGTCCTAATAGAATGTGCCATCAGCATGCTCAGAATATATTAAGTTGGCAGTATGATGCTTTGTTACAAAGTTACAACTTTGTGTGTTAAACAAAGAGACGCTATTAATCAACAGTAAATTCATTTCTTATTTCTTATTCAGGAAAAAAAATTAGTAATAACTTTATTCACCAGTTTTGGGGGATTTTAGGTAGATTACTAAAGACATGGTTTAAGATTCTAAGGAAAATATTGGCCTATTTCAACTCTCTGGTTCTTCCTTAAATTCTAAAACTAAACCCTCAGGTGTTTATTAGATTGGCTAATGGTTCTTTCTATCTGTGCTACCTGTTCCATAAAAAATTTCCTTCCAGGTCCTGTTTTATCAATGGGAGCATCGCACAGCAAACCAAATCTACATTGGTCAGAACTTCAGGTGCACCGTGTTCACTCCTGCAAGAATCTGGATTTGTATTGTTACATTTCCTAATCTGGGTCTAAAATACGTGCAGTGCTGCTTTCAGGAAGTAAAAAACTGATGGATTGTGCCATCTAGGGCAGCATTTGTTCAGCATTTGGTGCAAACGGGAGAGAAAAGATACAGAATGCATGGATTGATTTTCAAATTACCTCAATATTTTGAAAACATTTTCACCTGCATGCTGAGAATGCTAAGAATGGCAAGGAAGGCAATTGTGCATTTGCACAGCCTCCACTGCATTCATTTATAAATTACCTCATCACTGACTGAAATTAACACTGATTCTTACAGGCAATTTCTCAATTTCCAATGCTAATTACATTTTTTTTACTTTTAAATTCTGTACCACCTGTTTTGGGCAAGACATCTTAGGCAGCGCGACCGCATTTAATCACAATTTTAATTAACCGCCCTGTAGATGTGAAAAAGAAGCAATTATAATGTAGATGAATGATGATTTTTCTGCATTAAATTGTTTTGTTTCCCTGGTATGTTGATTGTAACACAGCACACAAATACAGTAACTGTACAATTTTTTTCTATTGTAATTTAGTAATTGTTTTTGGAAAACCAGTTTGGGAATGAGTGACTTCATCTGTTTACAAATTGATTGATACTGTTCACTCACTGATTGCTGCAGCGTATATTTTGGTATTGCACAGCCTAGCATAAAATATAATTAGATGTGCACAGGCTTTGCAGCACCATTTTGGAATCTAAAAATCAACTGTAACTGAAGTATGTTTTCCTTGAGCATACTAGTATCAGTTGGGGCTGATGAAATGATAATCAAAACAATGGGCTTTCCAATTCCACCACTAGTAGAAACCCTTGGTTTCAATCTGATAGTCTAATATGGTAAGTTTATGAATTACTCCGCACTAGGCCTGGGAGCTGGGGGCTGGCAAGTCTGAAGCTTGCGCAACTCACTAAGATCTGTATCACAAGAAGCGTACCAAGTGAGGTAAGGAAACAATGATGAAAAATAAAGAGTTGCCATTTGGCAATGGAACGATTGTTCCCGACACCCGGGCACAATGCACTGGTGTGCTGTAGCTATAGACTATCTCATCTCTACACTGTGATAAAATGAGATCGCATTCATGCTCCTGGCTTGCAGATACTGATCACTAAAGCCCTACCTCACTGCAGATACATTCGAAGATCTTATTTATGTGAAACACAGCTCGTTCTTCACTCAGCTAGGGAGGGTATGGGGGGGGGGAAGACAGCCACCAATATCTGTTTATTCAAAATCTGATGCTGACCGAAGGCTAGAAGGTCTAGGCTTACTATTCTCACATGAATTTGAAATCCCTTCAGGAATGCCCTCTGCGAACATCACATCCACTCCCAGTCCCATGAAAGTTCTCAGTTAATGCACCTTGTTGGCATCACAGGGCTGGTGTCTCCCTCAAATTATCCAATGAATTGTTCTGAAATGTGCTCACTTGGATGAGCCCTGGGCTAGGCCATTTCTGCTGGCCTGGAAACAAGGGGAAAAGGCCACGTAAGCAATTGTGAACGTTCAAAGGAAATGATTTACGAGATCTCTTCATCTTCTACTTTGCTTCTTTTTACACTCTCTTCCTTGGAAGATCCTAAACCAGGACAGTTCATTAAGAGGTGAGAAGTGATGTTGGTTCTAGCCATACGTTTGTTCTAAAACACAGCAAAGATGATGGCTGTATTTAGAGCATTTTACAGATAGAATGCTATGGGTTGGCACAGCAACGCAGATGAGGTCGAGCGAGGCATTGGGGCAGGAGGACTATTTGGATCAACTTGTATTTGTCTGTCTCCTTTGTAAATAGTTGCTAACAAAGTATTAATAGAAAACTCCAAATCAATGCCAAAGTTTACTTCATATATTAAGTAAGAATCTGCCCCCATTAATATAGTAAAAGGTCTATTCTTTTGCCAGATTGGAGATCTGTATGTCTAAGTCTTGTTCACAACAATGGGATGGAACACAAAAATCTCTCGTGAAACTAAGAGGAGAGCATGCTTTGCGAGCTAGGCTCCTAGCAGGGGGTCTTTTTCATGTATGATATTATGCAAAAACTAGCAATAAAAGCTTACTCCTGCCTAGTCACCCTACCTGTATCACCCTTTCTGGCTGGGAAAATTATCTGGTAGAAATGAGCACTGAGTAAAACCACTACTGAAAGAAAAAAGGCAATTCATTTCAGTTAGTAAAACTGTCATTGCTGAGAAAGTGGGCTTCAGGCAGGTAGAAGTGGGTATGTGTTTTACTCTAGAGATTTAATTTCTGATTTTTAGTGCAGTCTTGCCGGTTATTAGCAGCAATACTTTCATAATGCTCAATATGTTTCTCTCCTTTACCACCCTTCCTCACCTTACTCAGAACAGCTCTCGGGAAAGCTGTTGTTTTATGAATGGAGGTAAAAATAACCTTGAATATCTCAAATTATAGCCTCTTTACATAATGAAAAGGGAGTGATCTGGCAATAGATTAAAACAATTTTTTTTCATAAAGTTGTTCCAGCAATACTGCTTATTTGGAACTTTCTAAAAGTGGTAGCATCTGGCTCCTGCTGGGATGAGATGTCATCCCACAAACCTTTCTGTGAGCAGTCTGTCTTTGGGAGAAAATAAAGCACCTGATCCTGGGCCTTAGTCAGTCTTAGCTCCCCGGGTTTTCACACTCTGACCCACTGCGCGTTCCTTGGAGCAGAGAGCTGCTTCCCATGGCTACCTCCTCAATATAAACTTGCTAACTAATCTCTTAGCAAACACTTGAAGCAAACCTGGAGGGAGGAAAAAGAGGCAGAGAGGAAACAAAAAAACCCCAGGCAGAGATAAAGCCCAAGACATATTCAACGGGACACTGGAGTCTAAATTTAGTACTAAACTTAACTTTTCTTTGGAAGAGCTATAGCTGTTGTCTGTGGAACGGAGATTTTTATAACAATTATTTTCTTTCTCAATCTCAACCCTAATTTTCCTGCTGTCTGTTAAATAGGACTCATTCAAACATAAATTCCCTTGATTCTTTTTTCCTTGCTGGTCGCAATGTGCCTACCCTCACAGGTATTTGTAAATGGCTTCTTGGAGAACTGACTATCTTTTTTAATAATGTATCTTTTTAAAAGTCTGCCCAGTCCATGTACACACAAGGTAACTTTTCCTTAGGAATTGATGCGAGAATCCACTGTTGAAATAAATAATGACTTTCAACCAATGATCAAAGAAAAATAAATCTTTTACCCTAATAAGACTTTTTTAAGACTGGAATCCCCTTTTAAAATGGATAACAGTTAAAAGGCCACTGGCAATCTATTTATTTCCAAAGCTGTGTTTTAACATTGGCTACAGTAAACTGGAGGAGGAAATGAACCCTAGGATCTTCAAAGTTAAAGCTTTTAAAATAAAGTTGGTATGTCGTATTTGAAAACATATTGTTTGGAATTTAAGTTTTAATATCGAGGAATAAACAGAGCATTAAATCAAGCAAAACTGTGACAAGGCCAATATGCACACGGACGATGCCAGGAAGGCATCTTCAGCCCTTTGTTCACAGCTTAACAAAACTGTGCCGTCACACCACTTTAGTTCAACAGTGCCTGTCGAATGGGCATCAGCAGATCAGCCCATGCCTGTCATACACAGAGCCTGAAGACGGCTTGAAAGCAAGGGCTTATTCGACCCCCAGGTCTCGTTGGAAAGTGGCGAGGATTTTAAATCATCTAGTAAAGACACCAACACCCACCCTCCTGCAAAGTTAGAAGAGATGAGAAAGTGACAAAAAATACTGGTTTCAAAAAATAGACATGGAGGGGGGAAAGAAACCATACTCAGGCAAAGAGAGCACTTTTCGTATTTGTATCCTTTGTTAGAGCAATTATAAAAGTTTTGCAATCATAGATCTTTTCTTAAAGTGACAATCCCCGATACTGAAATAAAAAGTTTAATGTCATTGCTATTTTAAGATTTTCCCACATTTTTCTGGCCTTTAAACAATTGGATGAATGCTCTATTTATGTTATGTTACCAGGAGAGGAGGGAGTTATTTGACAAAGGGAACTTACAACCCCATGTTATTCAAAGGAGCATCTCTTTAAATATACTTTTTACTACATGGCTGTTTTTGTTGACAAAAAATGCACTAACTTTTGAATTGACAGTCTCCTGAGCTCTGGTCTCTGTGAACATATAATCTGCTTCCAAGTAGAAACCCGAGAAAACAAACCTGGTATAGAGAAGGATTGTTAACTTTCCTACAAGTTAACAATTAGGGGGAAAAAACACACCAAACCGCCTTATTTTCCTCCTATAACACTGATCATGAGATTTGGCTTTCAAGCTTTAATAAGTGCTGAGGAGGTGCCTCAGAACTTTGCTCCTGTTTAATTAAGTGTGCCCACTCCTCTTTAGGCATCCAATCAGATGCGATCAGAGCGAGCCCCCCCCCAGAGCAGGGCTGCTGAGCCCCAGTGGTAAGAATTAGCTGAAGGTGTTCTGAATCTCTCGACCTTTCAAGTTCCTCCAGGAAACACCGCTACTGAGATGCGCACATGAGTTGAGATTTCCCTTACAGTAAAGTTGAAAAGCTCTCCCTCTCAAGCCTCCCCCCGCCCCACTCCGTCTTTCACTCTGCTACTGTCAGTTTACTGCCTGTTCTTTAGCTGTCTCTTTTCCAGTCCCTACCCTGTCAGTTTCTGGCCTGCCAATTTCAACTTGAAGCTTGACTGGGCTGATTTGATGCAAATACCTCCAGGGAAAACCCTGAAACTGATGAACAGTTATGTCAAGTCGATTTTGCACCATCGGGAAAAGGTAACCTCTGAGAGAAAAAAAACAACAAGGTTAAAGAGACAAGGGCTTTTCACGTGTAATACCTCTGCTGCACATCTCGTTCACTGTTTACCATCCCTCAGAAATTGTAACTGTCAGAATTAGTCCTAATTGCAGATGCGAAAGCTGCCATTATAATAAAAACAGAGGCAGTGCAGGCATTAAATGTAGCAGCCTAATTTGTGAGACTACAGAAAAGGTAGAGTAAATGAATATTTCATTACTTTAATTACCAGGGACTACTCTTTTCTTGCTGTCTTATGATAAGTGTTGCTGTAACTAGCAACAGCAAACATCCACTAAAACATAAAGTGCAATAATCGTCCTGCTGTCAGGATCACCGCTTTAAAATACGAGCCGGGAAAAAATATAATGGTTTATCTATTTCTTAGAGATTGCAGAAGTAGAAGATGGAAATTCATTTAATGTCAGGGGAAGAAAAAAAAAGCACACACAAAGGCACCAGTAAACAGGTTTTAGTCAGAGAATAATGGCTCCAAGAGAGAGAAGGAAAAAAATCAGTTGGCTATACATTTGCCCTAAAAGAATGCTGCAACCTGAAAAGTGGGAGGGAACAGTGTTTGGATTTTTTTAAGGGAAAATTTCGTTTTGTGTTGCACAACGTAATTGCTTGAACATTAGAAAATAAAACTCCAGCGACTAGGGGAAAGATGAGGGGAAAGCAAGTGGTTTTCAAATGATTAAGCAAAGGTGGAAAAAGTTCAAGTTGGCAAAAGTTTAGAAGCTCAGTCTAGTTCCACTTAAAAAAGACTAGATAAAGCCTGCCAGGAAAAGACTTCGCCTGTAGTTTGAGAGTCCTGATTCACAAGATTTGGGAAGTATTGATAATTACTCACCACTGACACCTTGAAAAACGCTGGGCAGCTCTCTAGAAATGTCAGTTTCAGGTAGCGGGGCAAAGCCAGTGAGGAGGTGGCTGGGTTGTGGGAGGGGGAGGTGGGCCCGGGAGTGGGGGGTGTGGTTGAGGAGGTTTCTGAGACTGGTTGAAGCCAGCCTGTCTCTGCATTTATCACTTTGTCCCAGAGGAGGTGTTTGTTCAACATAGCAGTTTGACAGCACAAAAACACTGTGGCCAGAAGCCCTATCAAAGAACCTACTGACACATATCATTTGTGGTCTTGGTTTCACAGGGTAAGGCTACCTCACACTTTATCTGCACAAGTATAAAACTCCACACATTTCTAAGTGTTCACTATAGTTTAATTCCCTCCCTTTTTTCTTTCCCTCTTAGATATTATAAACACTGCTTTAAAACCCCATCTTTATTCAGGACTCCTGAATGCCGTTTTAAATACCATAATAATTTGCACTCAAGTTAGCATAATCCATGTTAAGGTTGGTAATATTGAAGGAAAATGGGCGGGGGGAGGTAACAGTTTAAAAGCATGAGGCTTATAATTTATCCTAAATAATACACTTAAAGTTTAGATCAATAGGTGCAAGTAAGTTTTGTAAGAATCATGTGGCATAGGGAACACTTTTTCTTTCTTAAAATAAATCTTAGCAAACAGGAGTCTATGTTAATTCTTCACCTCTACTATTTTCATGTGAATATATTTCATTCACAAACTGTGTGATTGTAGTCAGAGAGGAAAAGTCTCGGAGTTGGGGTTTAAGGGTGTATTTGTGTCTGTGTGCACCTGGAATGTGTACATGTGGCTTGTATTTAGCTTTCAAATTCCCACCAGCAGAGCAAAGGTGATGGGAAATCTTTAGAGGACAACCATTTTGTTTAGAGATTTTCCCCTTTTAATGGGTCTATTTATTATGAAAACACAGCTTTACTGAGTTCTTTATATATAAACCTCACCTCCTAAAACTGAGAAATCTCATGATGTGAAACACTTCCATTGATGTGCTTTGTGTCTAAAATAGAAACTGAGGTACTTCCAAGAATAGGCAAATTGCAAAGCTTCTTTGATTACAGTTACTCAGATATATAAGACAATATGGATACAGTTTAAACTAAGAAACAGTGAAGTCTGTACATTACATTACAGGTCACTTGGGCACTGAATTCCTTGACATTTACTCCTCTGTGTAAGATAGAGGAAAAAATCTCAGATCTTAAATAGCATGATATTTTCCTCTGTTGATCTATTATTGGTTGCTTATTTATAGGAGGGAATGTCTATCACCTTGTCAGGAGTACCTTTCTTTCCTGGAGTTGAATATGAAAAGAAATATGAAATTATACAAAGAACAAAAATCACCATATTGTCATATTAACAACCTAAGTATTAGAGAGGAATCCATTACATTTTTTTAAATGTGGAGTATGTTTTGACTTTTTGTCATGAGAAATCATTAATGACAACGACCTGTTCCCAAAAGAGTGCACTCACTGACTTCTATCACCTGAGATTATTTAAAAATGTTCCCACCTTATTGTTGTGACTTAAAAATACACCTTCGTATAGTTGCTCTTGTGATAAATAACGTTAGCTAAACTGACCAGTTCTGCATTTGTTATTTGCTTGAAAGAATATCTTCACTTAAGTGGGATTTAAATTTTTAATTTCAGAACATTCAAGTTCAGAATTAGGTCTCCTCCAGCTTGAAGCAGAGTGTGTGTGGGTTTAGGCTGAAATCACACACGGCAGCCCAGAAAAATGAAGAATAACTGCAAACAGATTATACACAAGAGAACATGACATTGAATCCCATGGCTTACAGGAAAAGTGATCTGGGATCTTACTTTTATTGTAGTGTTCTTTTTCTTTTTTTAAAGAAAAGGTACTTAAATATGTGCACTAGCACATCAGTATCGTCTTTTCATTCTAACTGTTACTTCAAATCTCAGCCCCTCAACTCAGCTTACTAATAGAACTAAGTTTGTAAAAAAAAAATCATAAATCATTATGACGATTACATTCTTCCACTGAAAAAATGAAAGCAAAGTTCAATCGAATCCTTCTCGAAATGTTTGCTCCTCTTACATCCCTACGTGTCCCCGAAGCTTGCTCTTCCAAAGTCTGGTTTTCGGAAGAGCCCATATTAATTTCTAACCAGGACTGCAGCGTCCACTGTAATGCACTTGGCTTTATTAGCTATCAAACGTTCATGGGTCACAAACACACACTATCAGATGAGACACTGACCATCTTCCTTCTCTTTTCAGCTCCTCTAACTTTCCTGTCAGGAGCCTGAAAAAAATATGTGCAGTTACTGTTGCTGAAGGGAGACAAAGTTTAACTTCTGGGTTGGCAATTGGGGAATAATTCATGAGCAGATTTCTAGCAAATGATATGATTTGCTAAATTTTGGTCTTTGATTTATATTTATGTACTCCTGCTACTGTTAAGGTTTTGCCAACCTCAATTAGATCATGAATGAGATCATTTTAATTCAGCCCCCAAACTGTGACCTGACCATGGTCTGAAAGTGTTCAAAAAGTAATTTTAAGCCTTCCTTTGATTTGAAAAGGAATACTGCATGCTTGGTCGTTCATACAAATAACATAAAACTTAATTATTGGATGATTTGGCAAAGGACCTTCTTGTCAAACAACAGTCAATGCCAGCTACTGTGATGCTGGCTGTGCCCGGCCCCGAGCACACAGCCCCCTGTATACAGCATTTGTTCATTGTGTGTCAGGGCAAGATGCTTTCAAATAGGATTCATGGATCTGGGAGGCAGGGTGCAACTCGAAGGGTGTACCATATTTATAACTCCAGTTAAAAAAATGCTGTCTCACCTAGAAGGGAAGTAGATCCGCGCTGTCAAATCACCAGGAGGCTGTGACAAAGGGAGCTTGCAGCCTGACACACGGTGTAACAACATAGCAAACACCTTTAATCCTGTCATGTCTCATACCCTTTACTTTCTCACACATTTGTGGCTGCTTGAACGTTGACACCTACACTCTTTTTCGAAACTAAATAAGGCAATCTTATTTAAGCCCAAATGCAACACCTGTAAAGTTATTCTTGTGCCCAGCAAAAAATAACCATTAACTCCTTCCTCTTATAAATGCCTCTCTGCTGGCTTTGGCAAGTCTCAAGCTGGTAACAGTCGGCCTCAGGCTCTGACTCTGAGGTTCACATGACCTTCCAGGCTCCGAAAGATAGGAAACACTTCCCCCCTAGAAAAGATGCGAGGGCTGTGATAATGTCACTGTCCCAACTGGCCTCTTGCAGCTTTTTGAGCTGAAGCCCCTTTCTTCATCACAAACTTCTGGTGTCTTTTATAGTAAGGAGAGAGGCCCCAGCTGCTTCATCCCCTCTAGCTACCATAGTCTAATATTTTAAAAGCTGGAAATGAAAATAGCTTTTCTAAAGATATTTCCTGGAATTTTTAATGTGCTGCCTTGATTCCTTTTTTTTTCTTGCCAATTATAAACCACCATTTGGAGGGCTTATGAGCAATGTAAGTCCACCTCATCTAATTAAACCACATTGTTTTAAAAGCTTGAACAGTTTTCATGTCTACAAGACTTGTCTGAATAATAAACTGCTAGAACCAGAATCCTGAGTGTTTTTGGAGAGTTAGGATTTTATCTGCTGAGTGCAAGGGGCCAGGCACTCAAAGAGTTAAGGAGTGTTCCCGCATTGCTGGGTAGGTTAATATCACAGCTGCCTGGTAAAGCATTATCCCGGTACCTCACTTAACAAAAGCCTCCTTTTGCAAACAGACTCCCACTTTCCCCCCAAGTGTCCAAAGGTGTTTACTGAAGTAAATCTGCCTAAATCCTTCATTGCTTGGGTCATGGGGGTGGATAGGAGGGGTGGAAGGTGTAGGGATAATCTCTTTTTGTAAATTCTGTAAATCTTCTGGGAAAAAGGAAAAAAAATCAGGAATCTGTGTCACATGCTCATGTACAACTTCTAATATCTCCACTAGTTTTGCTCTTATAAGTGAAATCCGCACCCTGGCTATCAGAAAAGCCCATTTCCAATTATTCACTCTGCTGTGGAAGCGACTGCACTTCTAAACTTGTGTGTGTGTGTGTGTGTGTGTGTGTGAGCGTGCGTGTGTGTCTGTGCGCGCACACGCATTATGCACTTAATCTATTTGTTGAAAAAACTTGGTATCTAAAACTGGTTTCAGAAAGAAAAAAAAAGAGAAGACAGTTTAGGAGCAAGATAATGTAGCTGAAAAGTTGTCACGAGAGCTTTCTGCTCTTGCTGTGGTCTCATTCCGATACCATTAACTGCATGTTACTTTTGCATGTTGAAAATGGAGGCAAATAACACAGTAAAACCTGACAGGTCCGCCTGCGAGGGTTTAAACAGTTCCCAGTAAGAAGGAGCCCTTGAGGCATAAACTTTCTCTCTCAGGAGAACGTGAATACCACCAACCCCTCCCTACAAATCTTGAAGCATCCAGTTTGAGATACAAAAAGGCTGTCATCTCACAAATGTTAAACATACTAAAAAAATCTGAAAAAAAAGTATGAAGAAGGTGTGAAAAACGTGGCACTTTACAGCCCTCAAAGCTTTTTAAAATAGAACAACTTTTCCCCCTAAAATTCTTTTCAGAGAATTTTTTTTTTCCTTTTTGGCTCATTTAAGAGTTTCTTTCTTGGCTTTTTTCCCCTTTCATTTGAAAATATGAATTATCATAAAAAGTCAGGGGAAAAAACGGGAAAGTCTTTTCCAGTTTTCCTGAAGATTTATCAGTGTGTTCAGGCTGGGTGCAAGCACTTCTCCCTTTCTCTCTGGGCCAGACACCCATCCCTGAAACCAGAGCAGGGCCTTGGGAGACTTTATCCCTTCTCTCCTTCAGAGCAGGCTCCAGCTGCAGCCCCCCAGCCCCCCACCGCCAGTGCCCTCACCTCCCTGGTCTGATGGTAAACAATAAGTAAAGCCAAATAGCAGGCGGCACTCAAGAGTGGGAAGTCCACACACCTGACCCCGAGTCTACCAGGCTTCTGAGGGAGAATTTGATCCCTCTCTGACACTTTTTACCTCAAGTGTTGAGCGGGTGGCCATGAATAGTACAGACATGCCATCTTGTAACACTATATGCCTGTCAGGAGGGACAAGGCCTGGTCAAGCACCAACTATATAAGGCTGGTAACCAGGGAAAGCCCAACAAACAGCCACAAACACCTAAGTTATTTCACTCAGCTACTACCCTCTGCCTCTCTCCTCTTCTCTCCTCTCTCTCTCTCTCTCTCTCTCTCTCCCTCTCTCTCTCTCTCTCTCTTTCTTTTCATCTTGGCTTTCTGTGGCAGAATGCAAATGGAGCCTGCCGGCGGTGAAAGGGCTGAATTGTGATTAAGAAGAAGAAGAGCTCCTTTCTTTGTTCTCCCCTCAGGGGATGTTTACTGGGAGAGACACAGCGGATCAGATATGAAAGGCATTCAGGTCAGCATTGATGTGAGCGAAAGTGAAATCATACCTAAGGCATTCAAAAGACCGCCGTGTCAGGGGTTCAGCTAACGGTGCAGCTACTGTGCGTGTCTTCCCGGAGAGGCAAAAATCTTTTCACAGACTAGCGATTTTTTTTTCCTCCCTAATTTACTACAAAATTATAAAAGTTTCCCCACCCTATTTACCTCCTACCAGATGACACAAGAGTTGGTATTTTCTCTCCTCATGGGCCACACGCGAAATTAGACCAACTTCTAATAACTGTATTACCTTAATGAACCAGCAAGGCACCATCTGAACTGTGAAATCTTTCTTTTTTAGGCAGATGTATTCATGTGTGATACATATATGCATAATATGTAGGGGAGAACTGAATGAAGAGAAAAGCTAAACACACACACACACACACACACACACACACATGGATGGCTTTTCCTCTCACTTTTCTCAGAGGAAACACAAGACAACACATACACACATGTGCACGCACGCGCGCGTGCACACACACACAGTATAAAAACAATACAGAACACCTTAAAACGAAATTCTTTATTTACCTTGTAACTACTAGTTACACTTTTCCTGAGAGTTTTTACTCCGACAGGACTGTCACCCAAGATAGAAGTATTTGGCACATAGCTATTAAGGCAAAGACTTCCACAGAGTCTTCTGGTTATTACTGCTTTCCTTTTTAAAAAAATGCTTGATGAAATACTTGGATCTTACTTTTTAAAAGTTTACTCTCCCCACAACCCAAAGAGTCATTCAATAGATTTTCCAAGTGGTAAGCTGATGCTGTTGGTATAAACAGAGCTATGTAAATATACACAAAATTCACAAATCACAGCAAACATACAAATAATAGGGAGGTACCTAGATGTTTCAAGGCTTAAAAATGAAAAGGAAAATCACATTTCATCTTCTGATTGCTACAGAAAGAAAAGAAATTGGGAGGGGAGAAGAGAACTATATTTATTGGTTTTAAATCATCCTCTCTGCTCTGAATTATTTTTTTTCCCAACCTTCACATCTTGGCTAAAAAGCATATTTGGGCTTATGTGAACATCTGCTTTTGTGGTGACATTTAATTCTGTATATTTTCAACTAGTGTTTCTGCATCACAGATTTTCCTCCTTTATCTCTTTGCTCTAAAAAGACAACCAAAGAGCAATCAAAAAGGTGTCTGACTTGGCCATTCAGACAATTGCCCCCTTGTGGGAATGCGGGAATGAATGGTACAGTGGGCACCCCAGCACCATTGACGTTATAAACATGTAAATGAAACACATTAGGGCAGACAATCAATTGTCTGTGAGCATTGCAAACCTGCACTCCCTCTCTCTGTGACAGGCACAAAATAGTGTCTACCTTGGGAAGCCACGGTGCTGGAGAGGAGAAGGACAAAGAGTTCCCTTTCACACAGAAGAAAATGCACCTTAAAAGCCTTGGAAGAATGCAGATGACAAAAACTGTTGCAGAGAAAAGAATCTCCCACATCTCAGAATAAGCGCCACACTGCCAGAGAGCTAGCCACACCGTCCTTTCCTACCTTCAGGGTAGACATACATTTTCCCCAGGAAATATCCTTAACACAGCATTAGGGGCTTCGAGAACCTCCTGGAATTTTCTTTACTTGGAGCAAATTAAGCCAGCAAGGAAGGAAGCATCGCACACATGTGACAGAGCAGTTTGGCAGGGGGACTTTAATCATGGCTTTATTCAAATTATATTCGGAAATAAATGCTTAAAGACATGAATTTATTTTTATTTGGCAACAGAGGAACAACGCAAAGTTTAAAATCCTTAGCCCGCCCTTACCCCTGGTGGAGCGTCACGCTGAGGGTGCCAGCAGGCCAGTGGCTCTGCTTCGAAGGAAGGCATGTTTCTGCCCCAATGGACTTAGTTTTCCCAAACCGAAATAAAACAAATAATCAGTCTAGACCCATAGCCCCCAGTCTTCCGTGTGTGCAGCGTGACGAAACTTGCACCGAGATCTCCACAGAGAGAAAAGGATGGAGATGGCTATCTCTGGAGCGCCCTCAGAACTGGTACCTGCCACACCAAGTGCCTCGGAGTGCTTTGAGAATCAGCACAACGGTCTCCCTACAAACTCATCGGCTCTGTGAAGCAAGCTACTTGCCAAAGATTTCCCCACTTGCAAAGATATAACCAAGTTTGCAGCGACTGTAATCCGAGGGAAACTTCCCTGCCTCAGTGTGTACTAAGGGGCTCTCACTGGGCCAGCCCCATCCCAGCTTCACCTTTCACACCTCTCGGAGGGGAGAGGCAGGAGCCACATCCTTAAGAAGGGGCTCAATGCATTTCTTTTCCTTTTTATTTAAGCATCTCTGAAACGGAAGCAACCTCTCGGTCCTCAGGTCCTCGGCTCCCTCTAAGCATCACCACCAGCACCTCCACTCCCTTGAAGGAAGTGGTAAGGAGAGAGGGCTTATCTTAAAAAAGGATAATCATTTCTGCTCATCTGATTGCTTCTCCCCTAGGGTCCAAAGCCCTGAAAACATCCAGCTTTATCCCTTGTCTTTGCCACTGGAAATCAGAGAGCATTTGTAAAAATCTCCCCCACTCTCCCCACGAAATTCCCAAGCCTTTAGCTGAAAGTTTGAAGACAAATCAAATTCAACTTTTCTTTCTTTCCTTCTTCCTTCCATTTCCTTTTCCCCTCCACTCCTAATTCAGTTTCCATTTAAAAGACAGCTCCATTCCCTTTTCTGAAACAAGCAGTTTCCAGATTTGATTTTGGTTACAACCTGCATGTGTATGTGCGATTTCTCAGAAGCTGATGCTAGAAGGCAGTGGGTTGGGGAGGCTGGCCCATCTTCCCAGCCTCCGCAGGAGGCAAGAGGGAAGCCGGGTCATCCCCTGGAGCCCCAAGCCCCGAATCTGGGGCTAAAGCAACAAACTTTGCAAGTTACAACCGGGCCGCTCCAGAGACAGGCAACAGCCGGGCATCTCCCGCTCCAAGTGCTCATTTCTGACTCCAAGGCTGTGTGGAGATAGCGGGGTATAATCAGGGGATGGAAAAGGGGGGCTGGGTTTCCCCCCTCCTCTCCAGCTTCAGTGAAAGTGTTACAAAGTGAGTCAGGCGACTGAAGATCATCTGACTGAACTTTCTTGAAACCGACACACATTCTTGTCTGCCGGCAACTTGCTTTTTGCCTCCTTCCCCCTCACCCCTCTCCGCCTTTCCTCCTGCACATCTTATTTTCTGGGAAGAGATTTCATCCTTTCCATGTGGGGGAAAGGAGACTGTCAGCTATGGATTAACTTGGCCCTGGCACTGTCTTTGCCAAGCATCTTGCTGGCCTGAGAATCTTGAAGGCTGGATTTTAGATTCCTGTTTCTCTCTTTGCACATTTATTACCCTCAAACTGCCTCCTTCTCCTTTGCTTTTTAATAATTGTGTACAAGATCGTCTTCTAACTCACGTTCTTGGCCAGCCTTTTAAACAGACGTGCGCACACACACACACACACACACACACACACACTTGCTTTACATGTTTTTTCTTCTTGTCGCCTCCGTGTATATATACATTGTTGACTTCATTAAAATTATATAGAGTGCCATTCTAGTTTCCTGGATGACCATCTTTTTTTTTTTCTTGCAGCTTCTTACTTCTGTGATTAGTATTGCCATTATTCCTTTCCAGGAATTTCTATATGATTTTGATAAGCATCATCATATTTAGTGTTATCAGCAAAGACACAAGCTCAAAAGTGACATCTTTTCCATGAATCCAGGAAAAAAGAAAAAATCCACTCAGTTCAGATAAATCCTGGCAATTCCCAAAGGGAAAGGCATTGGATATGTGCTTGATGAGAAAGAAAATGAAAAAGGGAGAAGAAAACTCTTCTACCTGCTTCTCTAAACCAGGGCATTGCTCAGTCAGATTAAACCCCAAGAAAAAACACTGACAAGTAACCAATTCACAGCATGTTTTTCACAGATTATTGGAAAAAGAGACAGGTAGTAAAAGTTAGAGAAGCTCTAAGCAATGGACAGGCTTGCTGGTAAATCTGCAAGGTCTGAGATAAATGCCTCAAAATTTGCAATTCAACTTTCCATTTCGGAGTGTTGAGGCTTCGCCCAAGTTAGTGGCTGGGCGGAGGGAAATGGTGGCAGTGTCTATGGCTGAGCACCTCCCTGGCCCTCGGTTTCACCTGCGAAGCCTCCCACAGGCCTTCCTCTCTGCCAACCCCCACCCCTCAGAGTTCCCAGGAAGCTTGGAGCTCTGTTTCCCCAGACCTGGGCTCTGGCCTGACCTCACTGCCTGGGCCAGGCTGGTCATCGGTGGCAAAATCCCGAAGGGGGTGGGAGGAGGCAGGAAAGCAGAAACAAACATTCTAAATAGTCTCCTCTGCAAAAGAACACTTCTGGGAACCTTGCTTTATATCTCATTCTCTTTTCTCTCAGGAAAAAAAAATGACTGTTTAACATAAGAAAAAAAAAAACCTCCTTGACACAAAGCTTTTGTTATCCAGTTGATCAGCACCGTGCTTTAGATACTTGTAAGAGGGGGAAAAAAGCCCCACAACAGACATTGATTTTAGAAAATCAATAACCAACATTTAATAAAAGGAACAGAGGAAACACAAGAGAGGAGAGGGGGACATTAGGTATAATTTTAGTGTCTACTAAATTACCCAGAGATGGGGAAGGGGAGGTCTCCTGTGTAAGGACCACCTTAAATAATGCCAGATACCAGAATGAAGAAAAAAATTAAATTAAGAGAGACAGAGAGAGGGGAAGAGAGAGAAAGAGAGACAGAGAGAGAGAGAGAGAGAGAGAGAGAGAGAGAGAGACAGAGACAGAGACAGAGACAGAGAGAAGATACTGACTTAAAAAGAGGCAGCCTGAACTGGATCTTGGGGAAGCAGCTCAGAATATATTATTGTACTTGTTTTTTTTTTTTTTTTGTAATACTAAGCCAAGCAAATAGATCAAAGGCAGCACAAAGGGAAAAGGCAGGATAACGTAACGAACAGTTTCTGACTAAAATTCCTCTATCACTCCCCCATATGGCTCGACACCTCCACCACAACAAGCAAAAGATACACACACACACACACACACACACACACACACACACACACACAAAACCTAGAGAGGCAGAGACACAGAGAGAGAAGCATCGTTTGTCTCTAATCAAAATTCTCTCGGCTTTGTGTTTTCTCTCCCTGCAGCACCCACACTGCGCCCCCGGCCGCCCCCTCCCTGCGCCGCGCAGCTCCGGGGCCGGTCGGGGGCGCGCACAATTGTCCTCTCTAGAGGAAAGTTGCTCCAAGTGGGCCGGGCGGTCCCCGCGACGTGCGGGCTGGGTCTGCGGGAGGCCAGAGGCCGGGCCGGCGCCGCGTCCCCACGTCCGGCTCCGGAGCGTCCACGCGGCCCCGCGCCGGGTGATAAAGCTGAGATCGAGGGGAGCGAGAAGTTTCCTTTCCCAGTCTGAGCTGGCGCTAGTTCGCTTGTTTGTTTTGGGGGGGGTTGGTTTTTCTTTTCAAACTCAGTATCCTCTGTCAGCTCCCCCCGGCACCCTCTCGGGTCCCCAGCTCTCTCCCCTCCCCCAAGCGCCTTCTGCGCTCTTGCCAATCACTTTTCTCTTTTATTCCCACGATTTTGTTTGGGGGTAATACCTAGGGGGTCGATCTCTCTCTCTCTCTCTCTCTCTCTCTCTCTCTCTCTCTCTCTCTCTCCCCCCCCTTCCCTTCATCCCTATCTGCCCTTCTCCAAGACGGACTTTATTAACAGCCACCCTTTGAATCTCCCTCCTCTGGTCTGTGTGTCCCCCTCGGACCCCCATCTCCTTCCTCCTTCCTGACTCAGCTTGGATAACGGGCTCCTCCTGACCACGTAGAAACTGCCCAGAAAAGTCTCCCTGCTCTCTTGGACTCCGCCAGTCCCCGGCGTGGGGCCAGAGCCCGCCGGAGAGGAGCCGCCCACCCCCGAGCCCGCGCGGACCCCGCCGG
>NC_043702.1:82385882-82447010 GCF_006229205.1 Suricata suricatta | reverse complement strand
GGAGAGAGGCTCGCCCGCGAGCCCCGGGCGCCGCCGCCGCCGCCGCCTCGGTTCCCTTTCCCTTTCCCCCTCCTTCTCCCCGGGTCTCCAGCCGCGGAGTGGCCCGGAAAAGTTTGGTTCGGGCCGCTTCTTACCGTTTTTCCTCCTGGGATTGGCTTGTTTGCGCCTCTTGCACCGGGGGCCATCCGCCATGATCGGCTGCTTCATTGATAAGAGCGGATCAGATGGCAGTTCGCATGGACTCGGCGCCCTGCTTCGGCAGCACGCAGGCTCGATCTAGCAACCAAACACAGCGACAATGTGGGCATCGCCCGCGCCCATTGAAACGCGCGCGGGCCGCCCAGGGGAGCCGGGCCAGGGCCCCGGCGAGCACCCATCCGCGCCCCCCCAACGCCGAAGCGAAACTTCGGCGGCCCCCTCCCCGCCCCCCGCCCCCAGCCTGGGCCCCGAGGCGCTTTGTGTTTGTTACTGTTTGGAGTGTTGCACCCGCGAGGGGATCAGAGAGACAAGAATTACATCTTCAAAATGAGTCATAACTCCTGACCGTATGAGGGAATGCACACACGGCGGTACAGTAAGGCTGCTTGACTCAGGGCTAGGCGGACCCTTTCCGCAGAAAAGTCCTCAGCCCGGCTCGGGAACTTGGGGTGAGGCGAGGCTTGCTTTCGCTCTCATCTTGTCCCACCCCACCCCCCCCAACCACCCCACTCCCCAGAGGAAACAAACAAACAAACAACGCGAAGCAGCCCCCGGATGAAGCACACTCGGGCAAATTGATAATAGTAATTATAGGAAGCCCACTCGCCTCGCGCCCCCTCCCCTCCCCTTTTGGAGTTTATCGAGGCACTGTCTCTGCCTCCCCCCAGTCCCCCGCCCCCAAATTAAGATTTCCCGTTTCACGCCGAAATAAGAAGTATAATTATAAGCCTCTTTGGACACTGTCGCTTCCCCCCCAATCTCCCCCCCCCCGCCACTTTGACAATATTTACTTAAGTATTTTCCCCCACCTCATTCACACACATGCTCCCCCACACTGGTTCCCTTAAATAGTGCCAGTAGAATTTTTTTTTTTTTTGATCCCCTCATAAAGGAAAGAGAAAGTCCAACCGCTACGGCAATACTTTTAAGCTCTACTAAATGATCGTATCCTTTCTGGCTTCGAAACTTTTGTACCTAAAAATCGAGAGAGGCGCTGCATTTTTTCAGCTGAAACTGTCAAAACTTGGAGAAGGGGAACCTCGGAGGCAGGCAGGAGAGCAGGAGAATCCCGAAACTCGATGGAGGTTAGGAAGATGCTGTGCCTCGAGGATTAGTTTAAACAGGGGCTATAAAAGATGTAACAGATGCAAACTGTAACACAAGGGCCATTAACCCTTTCTCTGCCGAGCACACTCAGTCCCCACGCCCCGCACCTATTGTCTCCTGTGCTAGAAGCTTTGCAGAAAACCTGGAAAGTGAGTATCAGTTTCCACACATTTGCTGAGAGGGGAGGGGGGCAGAGAGAAGGGGAAGTGGGCGATTTAAAAAGCACCTTGAATTTAACCTAGGCATAGGGAGTGACTTTTATGTTTGACACATTTTGTCATTTCTTGGCGTTCTATTGCTTGGAAATGGTTCGGAAAAATCCTGAAATAAGGGAACGGTCACACAAGTGTCTGGGATGAAACAGCTGGCCTGTCTGTATTCATGCTGGGACTTACACACGATTGCATATAAATACATGTTTAATAAAGTAAGCTGCTAGTTTTATGAGCATGAGGGGGGAGAGAGAGAAAGAGAGAGAGGGGGCATTTGTGCTGTAAACTTTATCTTTGCCTGTTATTCTAACTCTGGAGTTAGTAATCATGCCTTCATCATTATTAGGGGAGCATGTAAAATACTTAAGTAGGGGGAGATAAACACATTCATGTTAGCCGGGCTCATCACTGTTCCTGGGAACTCCTGTTATCTCTCTCGACTTTTCAGTGCCAAAGTATGGAATGGGATACGTGTGTGCATGTGTCTCCTGTGAAATCCTTGTCTATATTACTTTGTCATTTAAAATACAATTTTAAAAGTTATCCTTAATTTTAAAACTCTGATATCCTGACAGCAGCTTTCTTCCCAGCTGTAGTGACCCCCCCCCCCCCCACCACACACACTTTGGTAAACGACTCAAGTTCCATGAGGACTTTCACTTCTTTATTTATCATCACAGAAGTGAGGTGTTACTTCACATATATACACACACAAAGAATAAAATAAAGAAATGAAACTCGCTAAGCAGACAAAAACAGGCAACTTTCTGCTTAGAAAACAGCCTTCTCCGGTGGGAGAGGTTGCACTCCATGTCTAAGAGAAAGACTGGCCCTTGAATTCGGTAGGTTTGTATCGATCAAGTTTTGTAATTATTAACAGGTATTTGCCAAGTTTTAATTGCTGAATACAATGAATTGGCACTAGCTGCAAAAATAGAGCAGAATCACTCCCCTTGAAGAGTTTTCATTCCACCATATAGTTCTCAATAAAACTTTTCCTAGGCTGGGTAGCAAAAGGCACCTTTGGTTACCTGAATGGACAGGTACAGGGCACAGTATTTGGGGGAGGAAAAAAGAAGAGAAAAGGAAGGAGAGAGTGCCGGAGTGCCAGAGAAATCAAAGAAGTCACTCTGGGGAAAAGCTTGCCATAAAGGAGCTAAACCCACCTGAAATTCCTGCCCACAGACACTCCTTCTCACTTCAGACTCACATCCCCACTTAAAAGGAGAAAAATCATAAAAGGAGGGTGGGGGGGTGACCATACCAAAAAGGAATAAAAAGAGAGAAAAGGGGAAAAAAACCTACCTGCGAAGTCTTGTTTGTAGTTTTGGCCAGAAATGGTGAGAAGAAAAAGCATGAAGAAGCCGCGAAGTGTGGGGGAGAAAAAGGTGGAAGCGAAGAAACAGCTCCCGGAGCAAACTGTACAAAACCTCGCCAAGAGTGTCGGGAGGCAGGACCGTTATTCCTGCGGAGCAGGTTAGAACTGATCTCTTTCGGCCACTCCAGGAAACACAAACCTGGGGACGGACTGACGTGTTACGCCTCTTCTAATGACATTTTTTTCTTTTTCTTTTCTGTAGGAGAGAGAGGAGAGACCCTGAAACACGCGCCACCTATCTTTGTGGGGAGGGATAATTGAAGCGCCCTGAGCGTGAGCATCATGTGAAAACGTGATCGCCAAGTTTCTCTCTGGGAAAGGATCTGGGATAGATTATACCTTGAAGTCTCCGCAAACGCTTTAGTGGAAGAAATGAAATTCCACCTCCCTCCCTTCCTCTCTCCCCCCCCCCCCCCCCCCCCCCCCCCCCCCCCCCCCCCCCCCCCCCCCCCCCCCCCCCCCCCCCCCCCCCCCCCCCCCCGTCAAGCCTTTGGCATCATTATCCTCATCACTAAATCCTACAGAGTACAGGGCGGAAAACGGTGCACACCATTCACAGAACTGGAGAACTCTAAGGGGCGAAAGTTAAAGGGAAAGATCCCGGGTCCTTAATCCAGATCGCCTCTTCTTACACAGATATTTCTAATGACCAGATTTGAGATGCACATTAAGTTGTGTGGATTTCTCAGCACGCCTTCTGGAACTAAATTCTTTGCCCTTTTTCTTCTTTTCTTTTCTTTTTTTCTTTTTAGATGGCAGAGCCAGAAAAAAAATTGCTGCATGTGAACTGCATCTCAGGGTGTGTGTGTTGGGGTGTACAGTGTATGATGAATTTCTGGATGGGATCTTCAAGCTAAAAAGTAGTTTGGCATTTTTAAAAAGGGTCTCTAAGTAAATTAACATAGAGCGCTGGGTTGACTGATCTCTGAATCTCTCTACATCTCACGGAGACCTCACTACAAAGTGAGGGAGTGTGTGTAGGAGGAAAAGGAGAAAGGCCATAGAGGAATTAGCAGGGAAGGAAGAGTATGATATTAAACGGCATGGGGTCTAAGTTTTGGAGAATATATTTTTCTGATATTGCAATTAAAGTAAAATTAAAAAGAAAAGACTCCACCTTTGCTCTGAAGGGATTGGTTATGTAAATATGGAAGGGATTTCCTGGAGAATACAGCTTTCTACTGTATGGTTAATTAAATAATCACTCAAAAGCTTTCAACGTGACGCTTCTGTCGTAATCCAATCAGGTTACATAGGTCCTAAACAAGAAAGATATTTTCCACATCTGGAAGTCAGCAATTTAGCAAGTACTGCACATTATTAACCAATTCAGAGCCCACTTCCCAGGGGAATTTTTTTTGAAGTTTAAGTGTTCTTAACCAATGCTCTGCTGTTTTGTTAATCAAAAAGCTGGTTTACACTGCACGTAATTGGAACTAATATAGAAGTAAATAAAGACAGCCAAATTTGAGGATGCTGAGCACAAGCATTTATCAGAAAAGGAAGAAATCTCTTAGCTTCCAATGGTTCAGGCTCAATTTCTTAAAGAACTATGAGACTTTTTTTTTTTTTTTAAGAGTGAAAGTGCTTGAGAACCTCAGAGCACAAAAAAAAACTTCCAGTCCCAACAGCCTTTGGACTTCCTTACAAAGGTAAAGGTGGAGGTGTTAAGAGGACTAAGCAACCTCACTACCAGCTTTTCTGCTTTAATATTGTTAAGTGTCACAGCCCCCTGTTTTCGGTCTGATGAAATTGGAAACAAACAATACCCTGAACCAACACTAGACTTTTACTTATATTAAGATAAACTGCTTTGGATGGTGCTCTGAATGTGTGCCTAAAGCAAGACTTTGAATGCAGGAGTCACTTGCAATTGCACGCAGAGGAGGGAAAAGCCACCACTTACTTGGGTTTCCACATCCATACTCCCAGAGGTGCATGTCTTTCTATTTTGCATATTTGGGGGGGGGCAATAACTATCCAGCATGACCACAGCCACTTCTTACTTTAAGATGCAAAAAAGTAAATTTTCACAGTTGTTTACAGACTCCCCTCTTTCCTAACTGGAGTCTCTATTACAATGAGAATAGCTAGATACAATAATTTTCTCCCCCATACCATTACAGACCGTTTACCTACAGAAGAGGAGCATTCAAGATCATCATTCTTAAAGTCAATTATAAAAAAAAAGAAAAGTAATGATTTCCAATATGGCTTAGAATTATTCTAAATTGTAGTTTTACATGGCTTTTAATAGTATATATTTATACTAAGTAGATGTATGACTTATCAGATTCCTCCCCTGAGATTTATCTCTATTGTTAATGTCCCTTTTTTCTTCCTCTTCCCACTTTCCCCTCCTTTTTATTAAAAAAAAAAAAAAAGAATGGAATCCAGCTTTCTCCAGAAGTTTGCTCTTCAGCCTCTTCTCTCCCACGCGGTGGAAGAAGGACCCCATTGCAAGGAGTGCTTCCAGGCAGGACCTCAATGGTGAGCCCAGGTAGTCCTTGAGGGGTTACAGTCACCCACCCACACTCCCAGGCAAAACCTCAGGTCAAAGGACCTAAGAGAAGGGCTAACAAATCACTTGTCTTTATTATGTATATTAGTGTCAGGTTACTTAGGATCTGACAAAAAAAAAAAAAAAAGACTGAAGTATTTCCATTAAAAACACCTAATCATCTGATTACTCTGGGCTCAGTAATTGTTCAAGTGGCAGGAGGCAGCCCCAACACTTAGCACTGGGAGTTCCGACTTTCAAGTATTTGATTTGGGGTAAAAAAGCAGTCTTTCAGGTTCCCATTAAGGTGTGCGTTTGAATGAGGGCAAGGGAAGGGTCTCTGCGAGGGGTGAGCGCGCGGGTAGACCGCCCCCCGCCCCTGCCTGGCATGCCCCTGGCACTCCTCTCCTCATTTGACCGAGAGTTCCCACCAGCGCACTGGCGGGGAGACCGGAGGAAGCCGAATATAAATTTGTTCCGAACACTCCCTTAGTCCGAAGGCCAGGTCGGGGACAATGGTGATCGTGGGATCAGCGGGATGCAGGAGCTCTGGGCGCAGGGAAAAGTCGAGAGAGGACTGGTGCTTTCGGCTCCTCACACAGCAAAACAAGTCCTGCAAATGAATCGTTCCTTCCCGATCTTTCTTCCCCATTAATAAATATCTATTTCGAGATTAGCGCAGACGAAGGGGATTAAAACAACAGATACATGTAAATGTGAAATCATATTGCAATCGACATTGGAGGGAGGAAAAAAAATTCTTTAGGGTTTCTTTGAGTAAAATAAACCGCCTCCCTCAGGATTCCCTCCACCCAGGCAGGGTAAGAAGATGCACTTTTGTTTTCCAATTTCCTTCAGCCAGGACCTGGTGACGGTCCCCCTCTTCACCTCGCAGTCTGTCAATTTCCTCAACTTTCACAGCAGATTTGTCCCCAACCCGCCCCCCCTGCCCCAAGCCCCCAGCTTCGCTTGCCGGCCCAGAAGCCCGAAGAGATACAATGTTTCTACCCTTGAACACACAGGCTGTAGAAGGAATTCGAATTTGGCCACAGCTAATGATTTTTTTTTTTTTAAAGCAAATTCTGTTTATTTTGTACCATGTGGAGAAAATTTAAAAAAGGAAACTATTCTCGTTTTGAAAACGGAATTGATCTTTCATCTAGAGGAATTATTTCAACCCTGGGCTGTTACGCAGGAGGTGGGCAACTTCTTTTAGAGTTGCAAGCAGAGGGTGATAAAGGCGACCCCTGGATTGGGGTGTGTGTGGAGGGGGTGGGGGGGGCGGCAGGGGTCCAAGCCAAGCCAAACGGTTTTCTCACGTGCAAACTTGCAATCCAATCCATTCGGAGTTGAGCCTAGGATAGGAGGGGAAAATCTATTTAAAAAAAAAAAATCAGGAGCATCTCTCAGAGGAAACCCTTTTCAACAAAATCAAGGATCAGAGAACCTCAGACCGACCCTAACGTCCCCGCTGTGAGGCCCGCGGGCTGTGGAATCACGCACGTCACCTGGCCCCAGCAGGGCGGCCAGCTGAGGGGGATTCTTTTTAATTTTATTTTCCTTTATTTTCTGAAGTTAAGGCTGAATCTCGGCTTCAGTGCTTTTGCCAACGTCTCTCCACTGACAGGAACCAGCAAACTTCAGGACTCAAATGAGCGTCTTAATTTATTGATGCAAAACAGGTCTGATGGTCGCCCCCAATCCTCGGCGCGCTCGGTCCCCCACGCCCCCAGCTTCGGTCCCTCCATTTGATCTCAGGGTAAGGCCCCGCCGGACGGGCAGAGGAGCACGTGGGGGGGAGGGGAGGGTCGGTCCCCGCCCGGCCTCCCCCAGACCCGGACCCGCCCGCGATCCGCGCGACCCCCGCCCCGCCGCCGGGTCAGCTGACCTGGGTCGCTAGCTAGCTCGCTCCCCGCCCGCCGCCCCGTTTCCGGTCCCCGGGGTCCGCGAGCTGCGCGCGGAGCAGGAGCGGCCGCAGCCAGGAGGTGATGCTGGGGGCTGATTACCATGAGAAAGGCTGTGCCTGGAAAAGCCTCCTCCACGCGACTGTCAATCTCTCTAAGGGGGGGGAGTGGGGGGGCGGGGACGGAAAGGAGCCCTGTAGGAGTCACCAGAAAACTTGGAGCAAGTTGGATGCGACGCAGGCCCGAGGAGGTGGCTTTCGCCTCAACTTGGAAGGCTGTAGCGTTAAGGGCGCGGACGCCAGCAGCCTCGCCAGGGAATTACAAACCCCAAATCCTTCCTTTCCTCCCTCCTTCTTGCCCCCCTGTCAGCCCTCCCTGCCCTTTATCCTTATTTTCTTGAAATTCTTTTCCAGTTGCATTTCCTACATTCGCCTTTCTTTTTATCTGATTATCTTCCTTTTGCAATCTCTTGTTTTGTCTTAGCATCCTCTCTTCTCTCTTGCTCTGATTCTTTTGTGCCTCCTAATGTCCAGATTTATCATTTAGTTTTGAAAACACAGTGTTTAATATGTAATTAATCTACCAGCAGGAGGTCAGGGATACCTTAACTAAAATAACTCCCTGGGTCATCAGAGAGAAAGTTCACCAGGTGTCTGTGAAAAGTAAATCATAATCATAATCCTAAGTATAAATCAATATCTTCATGATCAAATAGTTTCTTATTCTGAATCATATCAGCTCAGACTGACTTTTTAAAAAATATAATCTTCCTGGAAAAATTAATGAACTAGGTGATACAGGGAAATTATTTACAATTAAAACAATGTGAAAAAATTTTCATTTACAGTGATATTTTAGCAGTGCCTAATGGACTTTAGGAATGATGATAGGTGATTTAAAGAAACTTAAACTGTGCTTTCTCTTTTCATATCTATTCAAAGTGTAAAAAATTTCCCAAAGCATCCCCCCGCCCCAAAGAGTGATCACTTCAGAGAGAAACATCATGTTTATTTTGTACTTGCTAAAACACATTCACAACTTGAGTTGTTGGGTTGGCTTCTTGGCCAGGTTGCCCCATTACCCAGCAGGTGAGTGAATGTGGGGCTGCGTATGTCATGAATGTGGCTATGTTTTTTGTTTTCCTTATTTTTTTGCCTTTTGTTCATTTTGAGCATATTTGTTGTTCACTTATTAAAATTCAGAGTTTGCACTTGTTTACAATTTGTTTACTTTGTTGCATTTTAAAAACTTGTTAGAAGTCAATTGAACATGTATATTAAGCCCCTTTTAGGCCAAGAAAGATAAAGATGCATTAGAAAGATGCCTTTTATGCTTCATAATTATTAATTGACATTTTATGATGAATAATTAATCATTTGAATAATTTTGGTATCTCTGATCTGAACACATATTTGCATATCTAATGCTTGATTTTAACTGTTTTTTTTTTTTAAAGAATTCATTCTCTCAGGACAAAGAAACAAAGTAATATTTTAATGTAAAATTTCTCTTTAACATTTGTGTAAGTTTATTGAGTCGTAATATTCTTCCTATATATCCATAAAACTTCTTAACAATTTGTAAACCATTTATGTGGAAATCACATACAAACGTGTGACAAAACTACAATTAATTAGGAAAAACAATGCTCTATGTAAAATCAATTCACTCTCCTCCCCAAATGCAGAGATGTGCACTAATTATGCACTATATTTTCATACTGGAATTTGATCTTTGAACTCTTTGGTTGTCTACTTATACAGGTCAAAAAGTGGAACATTGAGGCAAATTGACAAATAATTAAGACATGGTACTTAAGGTAATATTACTTTTTTTTTGCTTATTAGTATATAAACTGATTTACAGTTACTTAAAAATGATCATAAAAATGGACTTTGTAAATCCCCGTGTCAATTGCAGTTCAAAGTATCTATTTCGGATACTAACAATGCAGATTACTACCTGTATGATTACAGGCAATTTACTCTAAATTTGTTTCCTTATCAACAATATGGGTACACTAATAGTGTCCATTCCTTAGGGCTTTTATTGAGAATTCAATGAAGTAATACATGTAACATCATTATAGTGTAGCTTTATTGTTATAATGAAAAATTGGAAAAATAATGTGGAACATACAGATCAATTAAAGAGAGTATAAATTAATTTTGACTACCAAAAACAACTATTTAACTTTTAGTATCATTCATAATTTTTCTATTGAGAGATGAGTGCTATGTCATTAAGTGAGGAAATAAAATGGAAAACATCATAAGATTTATGGCTGGTTTATGATACTTTAGACCTGTTCAAAGGATATGTAGCCACAGAAGTGAGAATAAATACAGTATTTCTTTATTATGTTAGTTCAGCAGTTAATTTATTGTATTCAAGATGGTCATAATTTGGTTATAAATATCAGACTTCTTTTAATTCAAGTGTATAAACTTCAAGTTTCTCATGTTCTTTAGTAACATACTAAAGAGTGTAAGAGTTAAATGTGCAAAAGCTCAGAAGCGGTCTTGAGTAAGAATTGTGAGAAAAAAAGGCAAACTTACAAATTTGGAGACCAGGAATTTGGCTGTCAGAGCATTATTTGCTGTAAGACCATTCATAATGAACTGAACATTCCCTTTTGGAACTGTAGTTATCCTGGGGTTTGCGCTAATTCCAAGTACCTATAAGTGGGGGAGAAAATCAGTTTATTAAATGGAAAATGACATTCCTTAGTCTCTTAAAAATCCACAAGGCCAGATTTTCTTTTTGATGCAAAAGCTGAAAAATCAATGCAAATGCTAAGGGGAAAAAACTATTGCGATTTTTAATCCCAATACTGATGGCTTTTCATTTTGCTATTTTCTTTGACTCCTCAAAACACTGAAAGTGTCCCTTAATTGTTTCCTTTCCCTGAGGACCCATTCTATGCTCCTTGTCGGTCAAAGTCACCAAAAGGTCCATTTGGACATCAGCCTAGGGCTCAGAATGGCCTGTACCTTTTACTTTTTCCCTTTCCAAAGGGAAATGGGACCAGAAATTGTTTGTACCTACAGATTGTCTGGTGACCTGGAAATAGCTTCATACTGGTTTATGGTCTTCTTTAATAGTCCTTAATATGTTAGAAGGTCAAAATTTTAAACTTGGTACTCAGTTCTAATGTACCATTCTGGGGTGATTTTTCTTCAGAGTTGTTTCAGATACTTAAATTTAGAAACCTTCTTCTCAAAAATGATCTTCTCCATGATAATCACAACTATGAAATAACAATAGGTAAGGGGGCGGGGAATAAACCCAAACCAGCTTCTCTATGCCTGGCAGTTTTAGATATTACCTAGAAAGAATTGATGACTTTCTCTAGAACTTAAGCGTCTGGTTCTTTGTGGACCTTCGAACCTGTCAGGTCCACTTCATGGCCAACACCATGCACGTGTGATATCCAATATTGTTTCACCCTTCCAGATATCCTTCTGAACCGCTTGTGCCCACCCACTCTGTACACTGCATTCTGATCGACTTCCACTCTTCCTGGATGATTGGGTTAGTACTTGTTTTTCCTTGCATGGCTTATTTTGCCTTTTGAACCTAACACTTCAGCTCATTTTTCTAGTCACAATGTTGGCTCAAGCCAAATGCTCACGTCAAATGCTTTCTCTAGCCTTGTTGCCTGTGGCTTCACAGTTCAGTTCAGTCTTCTCTCCAAGACCTCCAACTCAGGGAAAACTCCCATGCATAGGTTCATCCTAGCTCACCCTGACCCCAGTGTTGGGCCCAAGCACAGGACAAGTCAGTGATGAAAATCATAACACAGGGATATGTGGGAATAGTTTTTATTTCCTATACATTCTCTTTTATCACTTGTTGAACGCAAATTGAACTTCAGTGTATTTGACACTAGCTTCTTTATATTCTCCTCAATGATAAGATATTATAATGGCAAAGCTACAAATTTTGAAATTAGATGAATTGGATTGGATTTGATGCATTTTGTGTACTAACTATATATTGAGGACAAGATATTAAACCCCTGTGAACCTCATTTTAAAAGTGAGCAAAAGAGGGGCATCTGCCTGGCTTGCTTAGTAGAGCATGTGACTTTTGATCTCGGGGATGTGAGTTCAAGCCCCATGTTGGGCATAGAGATTAATTAAAAAAAAAAGAGCAAAAGAACACAGGTTTAAGCTAGTTGTGGTGAAAAAAATATAACAATACATGTAAAACATCTGACCCAGGACAGGCATATCAGTACCTAGGAAAACCTGGGACCTATCAATACATAGGAATTCTTGAGGAGCTCAGTCAGTTGAGGATCTGCGTCCTGATTTTGGCTCAGGCCACAATCTTGCGGTCATGGGTTTGAGCCCCACATCGGGCTTGTGCTTAGCTGCTGAATGCAGACCCTGCTTGGGATTCTCTCTCTCCCTCTCTCTCTGCTCCTCCCCCACATGTGCCCACATACTTTCTCTCTCTCAAAACAAGATAACCATTTAAAAAATACATAGGAGATCTTTCCCATGAATTACCTGAAAATATATGAAGTTAAACTATAAAAAAGTAGAGTAGATATAGCATATGCTTTAGTTATTATTTTAATTATTTTATTGTTATTTAATTATTTTAATTATTCTATGATTTTCCTAGGAATTATTTAACTGGTTCTTTCATTGTACATAAATCAATGCTCACTGATAACAAACTTAGAAAACTAACACAGAATTTCTCAATTTGTGGTAGAAAAGGCCAGGTGTACATGATAATAAGCATCATGATACTAGCTGCTGAGATTATATTTTTCACATGTCCATTTGTAATTGTAAGGAGAAATATTTTCCCACGTCATGCTCCCCGCATGACCTGGCATGGGAGGAAGTAGTCTTGTGGCCAGCTTCACATGGCCAGGAAGTATCAGAGGTCGTTTTTGTTCAGGGTAAAAGAAAGAGGGTCTTAACGCCATCCGAAGCTCTTTACCTACTGTTACCCAAACTTGAGAAGGTTGAAGGGATTGCGGAGTGAGTAGAAGGGATGGAAAGGCACTGAGCAATTTTGCCTGCAGTATCTTCTTCCCATACCCCCAGTCGAGTGCCGAAACATCATCTCCCTAAGAAAATGAAAATAAAAAAGTAAGACTGTGTGTATAGCACAGACATTGCTTCACCCTCCTGCCTGCAAATCTGGAGTAGGGTTGTGTCAGCAGCCCTGGCGTGATCTACTGTGTATGTGACTTTTCTACCCATGCCCCAGAAAGGAGGGCGTCAGGGGAGGCCTGGGCTGGGGACACAGGCAGCATATTGTTCCAGTGGTTCTTCTACAGTGCAAGCCAGGCTTCCTTCTCTCTGGAACTAACTTTGCTACACACACACACACACACACAATCTGTTTCTATTAGGTATTTCTTTGGCCATTGTGAAACCGTAAGTATGGCTCCTGCGGCAGAGGGGTAGGTTTTCTGGGTTGAGGGAAGCTGGTATTCCTATTGTTCTTGGTACATGGCTAGCACCCTTCTAGACAAGAGGGCCAGAACAAAACTGAATGTTCACAGAAAATTCTTGGCTTTTCAAAACAAGAAGGCAAAATTAAAACCTTATTCTTTTGAAGCTTAATTTATTTATCTCCTAAGTATTTGGATTTTTAGTTTAGAGACATCAGCATGATCCTAAAGCATATTATTACCTACTATCATCTAGCATTATATAGGATATTGAAAAAAATCATTTCCAATCATTTGCCCTGGTCATTAGTTAAAGATGATCTCTGTTTCTACTAGGGAGGGTTCTTGCGTGCTTGAGGGAAATGTTCAGGATTGGGTGCAGTATGTTTGCAAATGCCATTTGAAATCATGTCGAACTTGAATTCGGGGCAAAGTAATGTGTTTTATGATACTGAAGCGAAACTATCACTTGGAAGTTTTTTTGAAGTTTATTTATTTATTTTGAGAGAGAGAGAGAGAGAGAGAGAGAGAGAGCGTGTGCGTGCAGGGGAGAGGCAGAGAGAGAAAATCCCAAGCAGCCTAGAGCCTAACATGGGGCTCGAACTCATAAACTGTGAGATTATGACCTGAGCAGAAATAAAAAAGTTGAGTGTTTAACCAGCTGAGCCATCCAGGTGCCCTATCACTTGGAAATTTTTAATCTTGGTTTCACTTAGGATCTTTAAGTAGTAATTTATTTGACAGAGGAAGATGATCTATCACTGATGTGTCTTTCCGGATCTCCAATACAGTGCCTGTTATAGAGCTAATATTTGTTGTTTTTTGTGGACTCTGCCATTCACTGAGAAGCTTTAAAGGGTAGTAAAGTGATCTCCTATTTCACACTCGTAATGGTTCGAGATGAGATTGAGGACAGATGAGGGTGGCAGGCAGGGACCATGGACTCTTAGAATCACACTCTTCCTTTTCACCAAGTTATGAACCCAGTTACATCATTTAACACACACTGTCGTATTTCCCTTCCTCTGTATCAGCTTTACACATGGCCTAAGGTAAATGAAGAAGCATATGCAGAATTATGTGTATATATTTGTGTTTCTTTTTAAATGGCTCTGATGAGTCTTCTCGGGGTTGATTTTTAAGTAAACACATTAACATTTAATAAGAGGTTTCCTCTGAAAAGGGAAAGAAATCATAAGGAGGAAATGGACCGGACTAGTACAAGTATGATTTGGTTATGCCGTCAAGTGTGAAGTTGCACTTTAGGATAAGTGATCTCCTCACCTGCTAACACCACACAATGGCTGAAGAAGGAAAAAACGAAGGTGAAAAGTTGTGTTTTGTTTCTCCTTTAAGTAGATGAACAGGCTCCATCAGCCCAGGAGCTAGATGATTTTCCTGCCAGTAGTTTCATTTTCATGTAGAACAGTAACTTGTTGCTCAAAAGTCTGGAGGTGCAAAGTAGGAGCCCTATTTACAGCGCTGTTTCTCCAGTCCCTCTCCCTCTCTCTTCTTCCTTCCCCTTCAGGTCCTATTTCTCAGGGTCCTCACCTCTTCTTACCCTTTTTTTGGTGTTCTCTGTTCAGAGGAGAAACGATCTTTCGAAGTTAGCTTTGTACACAGTCTTCAACAGGCTTAGCTTTTTAAATAATAAGCTGTAATACTAAGATTAGAAATTTCCACTACGTTGCAGAAAACTGCCCAGAGGAAACAACGTTTATCTGAAATATTACAAGGAAGGCCAGTTCAATACTATTACTGTATGTCTTGTGCCTAGCACAGAGCTCAGTGGCTGAGAGGCTCTGAATAATGTCTGCTGGATGAATGAATGCATGCATGCATGAATAGTGCATAAAAAAAGCCAGACGTAAGACAACAGATGCCATTTGTGCCACATGGTAAATAAGAGTTAAAAGGTATTAATGTGGGTATAAAAATCACCTGTGGTCATAAACAGGATTCTGATATTATTTTCAAATTTTGAGTATTTTTATTTCCAAAATGAAATACTGAAATCGTTTACCAAGCAATAGAGATATAACAGTCCCTCAGTCACTCACTTGCAAAGGAAATTTTCAATACAAATAAAGTCATACATATTTATACTAGGGTAATTCAAAATAACTTCCTCACATAAGCACTCTACGTTCAAATAAAATCTTGCCAACACTTCTGAGTACATTGCTTTAAGAAAAAAAAAAGAATGCTCCTTGTAGCGTCCGAACTATTTAAAAATCTTGCCAGCCTCTTCAACATACATCAGTTATCTCTCTTTAAATCACTGACAAGAATTTAAAAACTGCTTCATCAGAACAACTGTTACCCTTTCTCATACTCTAGTTAGAACCTGATCTTCTAAAAACGACCATATTTACAGCTTCTTTTGAAATTTTGAAACCATTTGGCTGATATGTTTTTGCTACATTTTCTTTCCCTGATTTAATTACTGGGGACATTTGCATGAAAACAGGAGGATAGAGACATAAGATTTTTGTCTTATGAGTTCATCTGTTTCTGATGCTTATTCTCCACCTGAGATCAGTATTTGCTTTATTATAATTGGGAAGCCAGGAGCTAGATTAGAAATGAAGTTGTTGGAAGTGAAATAAAGTTCAGAAGTAGGGACACAGGAGGCTATGGGATTGTGGATGGCATGATAATGAATTTTCTTCTAGGTTACTTATTTAAGAGTAGTCTTCACGTCAGTGACATAGGGCCTGTTATTGCAAAGGTTAGAAAACTCAATTGTTGGTGCTCTGTAAGAAAACCACACTCAGACAGTCACTACTCTGTCGTAGGTCCTAACAGGCATCAGAGAAAACACTGGAGGAGTTGGATCCAGGTCATATAGGAACTCTAGAGATGGCCACCAGAAGTGGGGAAGGAGATAAAGCCGAATGCCCCACTAATTCTGACCACCTTGCAAATGCTTGTGGTTTTTCACAGGAGAATCAGAGCAGACTGTTGGGAAGAACTCGGAGCATCTTCACCTGGATTTTCACGGGTATGTGGAAATGTACGTGGTCAGAGCTGACGTTCTAACTTTTCACTTTCTCCCATATTCTGCCGCTTGTTGAAGGGCGGGCATAACTGTCCATCTCAAGTCTTCCAAGCCCAAATCCTGGGGTAACTTTTGACTCCTTTAAAAAATTTTTTTTAAAGTTTGTTTATTTTTTGAGAAAGGGAGAGAGAGAATTTACAAGTGAGGGAGGTGCAGAGAGAGAGAGAGAGAGAGAGAGAGAGAGAGAGAAAGGAGACAGCAAATCCCAACCAGGCTCCACGCTGTCAGCAATAGAGCCCGATGCCGGCTTAAACCATGAACTGTGAGATCATGACCTGAGCTGGAACTGAGAGTCGGACTTAACCGATTAAGCTCCCTCGGTGTCCTTCAACTCTTTACTTAAAAAAATATATCCATATTTAATCAGTCAGAAAATGCTAATGATCTTACCTTCACAAGTTCCTGAAATGTGCTCACATTCCCCAAGCCCTCCACACTCACATCCTACCCTATTTCAGGTACTCGTCATCTCTTTCCTGGAAGGCTGTGCCCACCTCCTGACTGGCTTTCCGTTTCCAGTCTTTCCTCCCTCGTATCTACTCTCCACACCATCACCAATGTGAGTCATTGGTCCACAACATCCATCTGACTGTGTCACCGCTGAGCATAAAAACCATCAACAGTTCCCAATGACATAACTGTGGTATTTCTCAAACTCACCTAACCTCAAAGATGGACTCCCCGAGGGAGGGTGTTTAAATATTTATAGATATTGTTTGGAAATGATAGTCTTTCGATTTAAACTTTGTTCCTCTTCCACAGTTTCAGGTAAAATCAAGAATCCCAGAAACCAGGCCCAGTTATTCCTGCCTGTCCCCATGGTTTGAAGACTGCAGCGTTTCTTACACTGATGCCAGAAAGTACTGTTCTTTAGCTGAGCTCATGGGGCCTTCTTGGGTGGAGCACGTTCTCTTCATTTTCCTCCCCTGCCAGTCTTCAAAGGGCACCTTATACTTTTGTCCCCTAAACAAACTATATTATTTTCAATGTTAGGGCCTTT
The DNA here is from genome assembly GCF_006229205.1 of Suricata suricatta. NCBI lineage: Eukaryota > Metazoa > Chordata > Mammalia > Carnivora > Herpestidae > Suricata > Suricata suricatta. Next base: position 82,430,228 of record NC_043702.1, on the reverse strand, counting down.
GCCTATGCTTTTTATTGGGAATATTCTCTCCTTTCTCTTCATTTGACTGACTTCTGTGTTCATTCTTTAACTCAGCTCACGGGTCATCTCCTCCTGGAAGTTGAGGCTGGCTCTTACGTGTCCTCACAGCACTTAACACTCCACACCACTGTGTTTTCCTTATATGTCTTCTTCCAACTAGAATAAGCCTTCTCTGAGGCCAGGGACACTGCCATTTTCATCTCTGTAGTCCGTATGGTCTGAATGTTCTATCTCCCAGAATTCATTTATTGACGGCCCAATTCCCAGCTATGTGGAGGCGGGGCATTTGGGAAATAATTAGGTTGAGATGAGGTCATGAGGGTGGGGTGCCCATGGTGAGATTAGTGCGCTGGTAAGAAGAAGGACACAGAGAACTCGCTGTCCTCGTGCACACAGCAAGAAGGTGGCATCTACGAGCTAGGAAACCAGTTCTCACCAGGAAGTGAAGCGGCTGGCACCCTGATCTTAGAATTCCCACCTTTCAGAGCCACGAGGACTGGCTGTCTATTTATGCCACGTGGTCTATGGTATACTGTTGTCTCAGTCTGAGCTAAGGCATGCCCTCAACTGCTAGTAAGTATCTGGCACACGGGGGACACTTAAAAATACATTTTGAAGTGAATGTGAATGTCATGGTAGGAGCTAATTTTCACCGCTGGACAAAGAACGCCAAGCACGTGCACGGTCTGCAGATAATGCATCTAGCCGCAGGAGCCCTGTGGCTTCCTGCACTTCATATTAACAAGGGGCCCCCAAATCAGAAAGGTCTTATTGTAGTTTTGAATGACTTGTATTTAGTTTAGACATGCATTTGCAAAAGTATTCAAATAAAAATAACTTTCACATGTGAAACACTTTCAAATCTCAAGGCTTTTGCATATGTATTATCTTCACTTGATCCTTACAATAAACTTTCAAGGTTGGCAGATATTATTATGCCCCATTTGGAAAAGCAAGAAAGTAAGATTTTGATGGAGTAAGACGAAATAATCAAACCCATTTTGGAAGTCTTTAGTATGTTCCAGATATGGAATCATCTTTGTGAAACTGGCCAAGGGCAAATTTTAGTACTCTTATGTGACAGATGAGGGGACAGGGTGTTGAAGGGACTGGCTCAGAGTCACAGGGGAGCACCATCAAGGTGGAATTGAATTCTGTCCTGTGACTCAGATTAGTTCTGATACATACATGTACATATATGTGTACGTATTAGGAAAAGAGCCTTGATTTTAGGAAAGCAACCTGAAGAAATTTTTTCTCTTCTCTTCCATAACTGGTTTGTCACTTCTCTCTAGTACATAAAGGCACCAACTCATAAACAGTTGGTCAAGAGAGTGGTTTGGTAACAAAATTGGAAAATTATTTTGGTTTATTTGAGGTGAGAGACTATGTGCAGCCGGAATCTTACCGAGACTGAACACTTAAAAATAATTTCTTCCTTTTGTCCTGAAGTCACAAAATTCTTAGTTTTAAGTAAACATAAGGAGGCTGTCTTAATATATCCTACGTATAATTTTCTGGATTTTTTTTCCTGATGAATGTGAAGCCCAAGAAGAGGTATATTTATTATAGTTCTGTTGAGTGAAAATGCTACTTCCAGTAAGGGGCTGTCTTTTCCTTCTGTTTACTTAGAATTTTATAAAGCAAAGTTGGCAGATACTCTTTGGAAGGGAGAACAATTTCACATGTTAAGATGGTAGATAAAAACATATTATTTGTGCTTTAATTCACTCTTGAGAGGCCAGTAATACAATATAAATTCTATATTTGCTATGAAACAACAGCTGAATGCAAAGATATGTATAATCTTCCTCCTACCTACCCCTAGAAATTGGTTAAACAATTTTTCAAAGTATGCCCTTATGTGTAAATATGTTAAAGTTTAAATGTGTTGGCCAATGGATTAGGATTATTAGCCAATTAATAAATTCAAATATGTGATGGGGCACTTCATTTCCTAAATGAATGAACTGCTTGACAATTACACACGTGTATCACATATTCATTCATTCAGCAAATGATACCAATTCCCTACTATGTGCTGGACTCCATGCTGAGAATAGGGATGCCGACCTAAGCTTTGCAGTCTGGCAGGGAAGACAGATTGCATGTGATGAATGCTATTGGGAGTATAGACAGCAGGCCCTTCCCGTCAAATGATAGCTACAAAATAAAGTGAAGGCGAGAGTAGATCTTCCTAATGCACAAAAGGTCAGGTCTTTGAAATCCATTAACCACCACTGAAATTAGTTTAAATCACCTGTGACATGTTATAACCCTTCCAGGCTAGGCTAAAGGCATGTTGGGACCACAGAGCTGGGCAGGAGAAAGGAAAAAGCATCATGTCAGAACTTCTGGGAGGGAGGCGGCCAGTCCAATGACAGTAGCTGGAGGGCTTTGATACATCAAGGTCATGAGGGAGAAGCAGACCTCAGCGTCTAGGGCTCATTCTGGTGCACGGTGGTTCTTCTTATCAAGTGCGAGGCAGTACTTCTTACTTTCTGGGAGGTTCTGTTTCAGTGGAAGTAGGACACCTATCAGGTGCTAGGTGTCATGGATAGACTCTGGTCACTGACAGGAGGCTACTAGTAAGGGCTGGACAGATTATTGGGGGGTGGGGGGAGCCTCAAACTGGGGTCAGGCCAGGCCACTTGTACCAGGAGAGAACCAAATTGTGAAATAGGCACCAAAGCAGACGCGGTGAATAATCAGAAAGGATTGGGTGCTGGGGAGCTGCTTCTTACGCGGCTCTAGGGTGTCTTGTCCTCCTTAGGTGTCAGGCTTGCTCTCTCTTTCCTCAGTGCCCTCGTCCTGCCACCACAGCTACTTGCTCTCTCTCTCTCTCACCTATTTGTTTTTATTCCAATACTATCTGTGATGCCCAAATATTGAATAAGACTTCTGTGTACACCAAGAACAATTAATAGCTTCTGAGGGTGGATTCAGCTTTGTGGAGACAATATTATTTCCAGTGTCAGTTTATTAGAACATTGGTAGCACTTGGATTTTCTCTGTGAAAGGCATGAGGCTTGTGATTTAAACAAATATAAGCCAATTATAAGCCAATAATTCAGTATTTTGATTTATTTATTATTAACTGTAATGGTTATACTTTTTTAAAACCTAAAACAACAAAAAAAGGATAATAAAACTATAAAGAAGTTTTTAATTAGTCAAATGTATGAATTTTGTTTTCTTAGGTATCTTTACTCTTTTTTTTTTTTTTAACAATTTTAATGTTTAATGAGAGAGAGGGTTGTAAGTGGGGTAAGGACAGAGAGAGCGGAGAGAGAGAATTCCAAGCAGGCTCCGCTCTGTCAGCAAAGAGCCTGCTGTGGGTCACGAATTCACAAAATTGCAAGGTCATGCCCTGAGCTTAAACCAAAAGTCCCCAGAGTCAGTCCTTTAAATGAATGAGCCACCCAGGTGCCCCTAGGCATCTTTACTCTTAACTTGTGAGAATGAAATAGTTCACATATGTATACATTATGTTGTTACCATGCAGGATTAAGTCTTTAGAAATGAACCCAGTAGATATAAACTTATCATTTGTTTATGTTTTTGCTCAACTTTATCTTTTTAAAACTCACATTAGAGATGGGACTTTTTTTTCTGATTGAATATAAGTTCACTCTTATATCTATGTTCCCAGGTGTGTGTGTGTGTGTGTGTGTGTGTGTGTGTGTGTGTGTGTGTGTATTTAAGGGGGATCTACATAGCACATGCTTGAACTCGACCTCTTACCACTTGGGCAAGTGATTTTAGCCAAGTCCCTTACCTTCGTTGGGTCTCAGTTTCTACATGTAAAAGCATAAGATAATAGCACTAACCTAAGGGGACCCTGATCTAGAGCAAATGCCACAGTGGGGATCCAAGGGTGTGTTAGTTGTTAAGTGTTAAAGCAGGTGCTTGGTATTTATATTCAGATGCAGGTTATGCCCACATCATATGTATTAAAATATGAATGTGTTCGAAAGCTCAACCACTTCCTGAGGCAAGAAATGTGAAATGGCAATGACTAAAAGGGTCAGTGAAACTCTTGGCTTCTAACCAATCCTGTACAAAATCTTTCCTAACCACATATTTTAAAAGATGAGGAAAGATAAAGGAATGAAGAGAACTGCCCTTTTTCTCTAACCCTTAAAATATTTTTTTCTTCCCAAGAAACTGAGCTATAGAAGCTTGAGGCCTAACTTCATGCTGAAGGTGGTGGTCATTCAAAGGACTGTTTAGAATGTTGCATTTATGAAAGTGAGGTGCCATGAATATGTACTAGTAATAGACAGAGGTGGACATGATCAGAACAAACTTGTTCACAGAGTCTTTCTCTCTCCTTGGCCATGAGTCACAAAAATCTGACATCTGGATGTGAAATGCTTCCTTGAAGAAAAGTTGAAGGGTGTGTGTGTGTTCAATATGTAAAGGAAGAATGAAATTGAGACACCAAACTCTTTCACTGACTCCAGTTTAGGGCCAGATTTTAATAATGCAGCTGTCCAGATGTGAGACACTAATGAGAACATAAGGAATTCCTGGATAGAAAGGGACGGTTGGCCCAATGGCCTGTCTCCTTCAAGTTTATTGCAACACACCTCTCTGTGTTGTCAGCATATCTTCCAACCCCTCTGCCTACATAAACATGTCCAGCTGTCTCTTAAACTCATTTTTACTTTATGTTTCACTCAATGGACTTATTTGGTAATTGCAGTGTTTTCCATATGCTGGTAGGTCTTTGGATGAAGTGGTCCTACATTGTCCCTACTTCTTATTTAATTACATGAAATATTTCAATAATGAAATATAGCAGATACCATTGGAAATTTGGAAGAAATTGAATATACCTACAATGAATCTAGAAAGAAACAAATTATTATTTTGCTGTTCTGTGTTTTCATCTTTCTTAAAGATATGAAGATGTAAGTGGAGAGTGACAAAGGTGGGTAGATATAGAAACTTTCTTTCGCTGTCTTAGTTTCATTAACAAATTTCTTAGCAAGAAGAAAATGTTAAGCTCACCTGATAAAATAAAGGGATTTGATGCTTTACTTTGATTGGCTTAAAACCATATTCCAGATAATATTTTTCTTCCTTAATTATATTACTATTTCAGGCTAACATAAATTTCAGTTGAATTATTCAAAATAGTAGAATCAGTTCTCCGAATCAGTAGAGAAACGATGTTACATTCAAACCCTTTTTTCAAAATTTTCCAAATTACTGAGGATCAGTGGGCTTGGGGTAAATTCTTAGGTTGACCATGAGTCCTTCTGATTGGAAACTACACCTGAAAATTTCCTTTAAGATTTGATGGGAGCCCACAGAAGGAGAAATAACAAAAGGGTGCTGAGGAAAATTAAGGGAATAATTAGTATATCATTTAGCTGAAGATTTTGCATTTTCATTTTTGAATGGGACGATTTTCAAATTATTTCCGTACACTTGTGTTAATTTGATGTGTGTGTTACAGCAAATATTATGATTAAGTGTCAGCTTTAGTCTTTTATTGACAAGTACTTGGGGTGACCAACTTGTCCAGGCTCACCGTGACAAGTTTTAGCCTGAAAGTCCCACTTGCTGTGAAATCCTTCAGCTTCTGGAAAACAGGTACTTCACAAACACATATGGGGAAAAATCTGCCACTAAGATTTGCTTGGCTTTGGTCTGTATACTCTTCGGACTCTTCAGACCCAAAAAGCGAAGTGTTACGTCAGCATTAAGGATTTTACTCTCTTGTTAGGGTGTCAGCACCTTGGTGACTAGGGTGAAAGATGATCCATGTGATTTTTTTTTCTTTTAAGTTGTTCCTAAGCTCAGATGCATCGTGTTTTATTTAAGAAGAGAGTGAGAGAGTACAAGAGCTAGAAAATGTTTAAAAATCAAACCTATTTTCTTCCAAACTTTTCTCCCCCAAGTTCCTTGCTCTCTGAACACACTGTAAGATACATCTTAGCACCTTGAACAACCTTCAAAATCTCTGAAGCATAAGCTATATCCTATTGTCCAGATTATGGTCGGAAAAAATTATCTACATTGAGTGATTTTAATCTGATTTATGTGCCTCACAACTTACAGGGATGTCATAAGTATTTTGCTACTTATAAATTTGTGGACAGTGACTTCTGAACTTTCTCAAGGAGGAGTTCTAACTAAAGAGCATGCCCAAATCTACTTCTTAATGATTTTTAGCTTCAATGAAACCGTTTACAGGATTCCTCTGCCTAACAACTGCTCTGCCAGGCATTGTATAAAATAGCATTCTTCATGGTTAGATGATCCCATGGAAAGTGACCAAAAGATTTAAAATAGAGAGGAATGCAACTAGCCACTCAATCTGAATTTGTACATTTTTCATGTGTGTGCTGTGTCTCTGTGGTAGCGCCTTGTTCGGTGTGTGTGTGTGTGTGTGTGTGTGTGTGTGCGTGCGCGCATGTGTGTGTGTGCGTGTGTGCATGCGTGTGTAAACACATAGCATTTTGCTACAGAACAGAACGTGTCACAGATTTCTTTCCTGGTCACCATGCTGCATGACTGATCCATTTCATATGATGTGTTTAGTATGGTTCATTGCCCACTGGTCTTATTATTTAACAATTTGCATTAAATTAAATCTTCTATTTACAGGTGTAAATGGAAATTTTGGCTTCTGAGAATTTATTATTTGCTGGCCAGAATGTTCTTGGTTGAATTAGCTCTGCCAATATTGGATTGCATATACCTGGAATAAAGTTTGGGATATTTAATTAGAATATCATCATGAAAGAACTTGTTATTTTTATGGCTAAGCTTGAGCTACTGAGGCCAGATCAGTATCATTAGTCTAGGAGACATTTACCATAATTTTCTAGAGGTTTAAAAAAAAACCATGTGTATTTCTTGATGAATCAGGGGAAGTTAAATTAGTGATAATGTGTATAAATTACTCAAAAGTTCAAAAAGCTTGAAACCTTTATCATCTGATATAACATTTTGTTGATAACTGGAAATTTCTCATTTTAAACTCTTGGCTTCCCACAGATTCAAGGAGCTAATACTTATTGACTGCATACTGTTTGCCAGACTCTGACTACATGCTCTACCTATCTCGTTTCATTAAAGCCTCAAAGTGTCTTGTGAGCTGAGCATTATGTTTATTACCGTTTTACAGGAAACGGATATTAGGAAGATCACAAACTTGCCTGCACATGAGCCCGGTGAATGGCAGGGTCACTCTGAAGCCTGCTTTTCAGGCCTCTGATGTGGGCAATGCTTCCACATCCACAGTGATCACATGACTCCTTGTTCTCTGGCCCCTTTTCCCATGTCCTGGCTCCCACTTGCCCTCTCTGCATGGCAGAAGACACCAGCTCCGTTCCCTGGCATGGGCTTTGGAAGGATGGTTCCATTCTTACCCTCTGTGTCTGACATACTCTTGGTTTTGTGTTAGTTTTTGTTTTCAGCTCCAGCGTTGAAATGGTCATCAACATCACTATCTCAACTGGATCTAGAAGTCTGGCCAAACTCCTAGGAGTGTGTGTGTGTGTGTGTGTGTGTGTGTGTGTGTGTGTGTGTATGTGTGTGTGTGTGTGTGTTTTCATATTTTTATTTCAGCTTCCTTCTTTTTCATTTTTAAAACAGATTGAGATATAATACACATACCTTATAACTGATCCATAAGCCTACAATTCAGCGGTTTTAGTATAGTCACAGATACATACAACCATCACCAGCATCAATTTTAGAACATTTTTGTCTCCACAAAGAGAAACACTATATGCTTTAGTCCTTACCCCCCCCCCTTGATTTCTCTATCTCCCTCATCCCTAATCAACCACTAATCTACTTTCTGTCTCTGGAGATTTGCCTATTCCGGACATTTTGTATAAATGGAATCACATAATAGATGGTCTTGTGTAACTGGCTTCTTTCACTTAACATAACGCTTCAAAGTTCCTACATGTTATAGCATGCATCAATACTTCATTCCTTACTATGGCTGAATAGTACTCCACTGTGCAGGGATATCACCTTTCATTTTTCCACTTGGGTTGTTTCCACGTTTTGGTGACTGTGAGTAGTGCTGCTATGAACTTTCATGTACCAGTATCTGTTTGAAAATCTGCTTTCAATTCTTTGGGGGTCTGTACCTAAGAATGAAATTGCTAGGTCTTTGGTCTATGTTGCATTTAAAAAATTTTCTAAATTTTATTTTAGTTTTAGTTTTTTAAGTTTACTTATTTATTTTGAGAGAGAGAGAGCAAAAGTAGGAGGAGGGTGCAGAAAGAGAGGGAGAGAGAGAATCCCAAGCAGGCTCCATGCTGTCAGTGTGGAGCCTGTTGCAGAGCTTGAACCCACACACTGCAAGATCACTACCAGAGCCAAAACCAAGAGTTGGATGCTTAACTGACTAAGTCACCTAGGTGTCCCTATTTTTTTATTTTAGAGAGAGAGAGAGAGAAAGAGAGAGAAAAGATAGTGAGAGAACGAGAGAGAGTGAGCATGAGTGGGGGAGATGGGCTGAGAGAAAGAATCTCACCCAGGCTCAATCCCAGGACCCTGAGACCACAATCCAAACTGAAATCAAGAGTCGGATGCTCAACTGACTGAACCACCCAGATGCCCCTATGTTATACTTTTCGAGGAGCCACTAAACTGTTTTCCACAGAAGCTTCTGAATTTTATAGTTCTGTGAGCAATGTACAATGGTTCCAATTTCTCCACATCCTTGTGGAAAAAGCACTTGCTATTTTATATTCTTTTTCTTGTTTTTGTCAGTGTTGTTTGTTTTTTTGCTTTTGTTTGTTTGTTTGTTTTGGTTGTAGCTATTCTGGTGTGTGTTAGGTGACCTGATCTTTAAGATCTTTTAAAGACTTTTCAAAAAAGCTTTATTCTATTCTCTTTTGTGTTCTCAAGATTGTTTTATAACTCCCTTCAATTATTTGTCATCACATCCTATAATCTCCCTCTCTCTCTCTCTTTCTTTGCCTCTTTATCCCTTTCTTGAAACCAGAATGGACAGTCTTGTTCCTTTTGTATTTCCTGGGCTTGGAATATGCTGGTGATGGAGTGAATAAAGGTATGGGGTGAGTTGTGAGGACAAGGAGTGCTGGGAACTAGCATTTCCGTGGGATCCCCTCCATTGTGCCAAGCACTGTGTCTTATCTCATTCAGTTTTCTCAAGAATAGTAAGAACAAGGTGTCAATTTCACAGAAGAAACAAACTAGAGACAATTTCTTGTCACCCAACTGAGCATAGAGCTTGACTTCAGACCCAACCCTCCCTGAATCCAAGACCTGTGTTAATTTCATGACAATGTGCCACAAGAGAGAAAAAACATGAGAGGGATCATTATTACTTGTACTCCTACCACTGGGACCTCGTGCACATATTGGATGCTTCCTAGGGTCATACACCATGACAGCTACATTTTGGATACCATTCTTAAAGTAATCTAATCACTTTAAGAATCTGGTGATTCAGATGTTATTATTATTTCAGAGAATGAAACAGTCACTGAGAAGTTAAGTAACTGCCAGTAAGCCATGAACTAAAACCAGGTTGGCTTAATGGCAAAGTGTAGGTACTTCTCTCAATGTTGGAAAAATGCATTTGAGGTCTTAACGTTTCACCTGGTAAGCTGACAGTCGTGAGATCAGTCAGGAAATCAGGCAGCCAGACTGCTCAATGATATTTTCCAAGTACTTTTGTTTTCTTAATTGCTTTCAATCTTGATTTTGGTGGGGTAGATATTGCACTAAATCTATGTATTATGACAAAATCCTCTGTGATCCTAAAAAGACTATCTTGCTCACTGGCTTATTGTGTTTTAAAGCATCTTACCTATAATACATGTAATATCTACCACATCTGATCAAACCATATTTTTAGATTGTAGTGGTAAATTGGCTCCTCTTGCTTTTAACAATTTGAGCATTCATTCAATATTTATTCCACATAGTCATTTTTTCTTTTACTGTGTAAATTCTATCTGGAGATCGATGAAATACTGGTAAGAATCTATGGTAAAGATAAACAAGAAATATTATAACTAGTATAGAAGATTTTAAAAATATACTCTGATTTTATACTAATTTATATTCTCTGATTTAAGGGGATCTATCCTGGATTAATAAATACTAAGCTCTTAAATATTGGTAAACTTCTGCACGGCTGTATTTTGGAGCCAGGTATAAGCAGAAAAGAAGAGACCTCAGATAACGTCAAATAATTTTAATCAATATATTTTCTCATTTCTGGTATCCTATTTTGATGTTTCACTCATTCTTCTTGAGTCATGCTCTTCACTGCTCTTCACGCCTTTTCAAAAGATTTTCTTTTTAATAGAGGCCTAGGTTACCATTTGGCATATGTCTCCCTTGTCAGTGACATCTTGAAAATTAAAAAAAAATAATACCTCCCCCACATGCATCCATTCAGGTTGGCCGCCTGTAACTAAGTGCACCATGCTTCAAAATGTGTCACCTTATTAAATTCTGCAAATTGTTCTGAACATTGTCTCTATAAATGTTTTGGAAGGGCTTTACTGTTAGGTCAGCTTTCTAAGGGCTAGAAATATGTCAAACCTGGCAGCCTTACCTTTATTTAAGAGCCAAAATACAAATAAGTAGATTACAAAGCAATCAATCAATACAGCATTGCAGGATGTTATGGTTGGCATTGACCTCAGAGTTCGGCACCCTCATTTTACAGATGAATAAACTCATCCACAAGCTCTGCAGGAGATGGGGTTCTGCCTTGACTCAGTTACAGCTCGCTCACCTTGGACATGCTGCTGTGCCTCAGTTTCCTCATGTGAAAGGGAGGAGCTTTCCTTTTGTTAGATAATCCCTCAGGCACTTTTCCTACTTTCAGTCTCTGTGTGTCATGACAAAATGGATTTTACTGATGCATTCCTAATCCTTAAAAAGTTTCTTAACTCACGCAGACTAACTCTTCTAATCTTTTATGGGGCCTCCTTATATATTCTCTAAAAGCTGGACACGTGAGCAATTTATAGTTATGTGGAAAATCATAACTTTTATTCACTGTCAAAAGAATAAACAAACGAAGATCTTTTCCCTGTTCTGAGCATTTCTTCACTTTCTTCCCTCCCTGGTTTGTTGTTGTAGGGTTGCTTGGGGATATTAGGTTACTGACCTTTGTTTTTCTTTCTACAAGAAGCTTTCACTGAAGTATTTTGGGGGGGGGCTTCACATAAGAAACAGTGACTCTCACATGCAAGTAATTAAATGGATGTAAGGCAAGAAAAAAAGTGGCAGAAATCTGAATTGATGAATTTTCTTTCTGAAAATTCGTGGAGCCTAATCTAAAAGCTGTATGCAAGCATGCACGGGCGTCTGAGAATATTTCCTCTCTTCTGATACACTGGTGTCTCTGGGTGAGTTTAGTCCCCTGCAAGGGCTGGGCCGACAGCTTTGGCAAACAATCTAATCTGATCCGATGCACGCTTTTCTACTCAACTGTAAAAATCTATTTCATTCAGATATCACCTGCTATTCTTATGGCAAGTCTTTGGAATAGAGATCCTAAATGTGTCAAAAATATGTAACGCATTTGTGATCGAAATAAATAGAGACGAGGGTGACTTCAGCTTGCTTTCACATGTGCTGGCCAGCACTCGCAGAATTCAAAGTAGGTTATGTTAGCCTTCCCACGTTGAATGCCTTTATGGATGTGGTGTTTATATATCCTAGATTTTCCAGGGCAACACTGGGTCGTAAATATTCTGTCCTGTTGTTCCCATAAGTACAATCATACTTGTCAAGCTATGTGTCATGAGTTTCAGTTTGGAAAATATAGGCGCTTATGTCCATCAGAGCCCATTGTTCTGGCTCTGCTCCACCGTGCCCTACCCCTAGCCCGCTTCCCGTACTCATCAAAGGCTTGTTTCACTTTTGGTCCACTTGCTCTCTCTGCCTAGTGTCTAGGGGACAATGTGAATGGTAAACTAATCTCTGCTAATGGGCAAGAAGGAGAAAATCAGGGTCAGGCGAATCGTCGCATCCCAGAATGTTCTGTTTGCACGCAGATAGCTTAAGAGGCACTTTGGAAATAGTGCCTTGACTTCATAGTCCTAAGACAAAGTTGCTCTGTGGGTGGTTGGTGGGGACAGATTACTTTTTTTTTTAATGTTTATTTATTTATTTTGAGAAAGATAGCATGGATGGGGAGGGGCAGAGAGAGAGAGAGAGAGAGAGAGAGGGAGAGAATCCCAAGGCTCCACACTCAGTGGGGAGCCCAACTTGGAGCACAAGGTGGGGCTCCATCTCACAACTGTGAGATCATGACCTGAGTCAAAACCAAGTGTTGGACGCTTAACCAACTGAGCCACCGAGCTGCTCCAACAGGGACAGATTTCTTAAAGGAGGCAAGAGCTCCCACATTTCACTACAAAGATAATTTCCACCCTGTCACTATCTTTGGCTGGCTATGCATTCGTGTCCTAGATATGATTAAGTCTCTGTAACAGTAGGAGAGGAATAAAAGGCCAGTGTGCCAACTTTACTTTTCTGCCCACAATAATTTCTTCTGGTATGTGTACACTGCTCAAATGCTCTTTCTACAAAGTTAGAAAGCAAAATTGTTTTATGACAATATTTGCTGAGACAGCAAGATAAATCTATGCCTCTCTATTGTTAAATCCCTGACCCTCCTCGAACCCTGACTTAAAAAAAATATTCTTTAATGAGGAGGCTCAGTTTAACATTTGTAGAAAGATGTTTAGGATTATTTGAAACATTTTGTAGATTTCAAGTTCATTGCCTGCCATACTCCTGTTAGCCTAACCTTGTTATTTCTGTTTATTTTATGTGATTTTATTATGTAAACATATGAAGATTTCTACTAACTGTCCAAACAGCTTGCTTTTAAAATCTCTGCTTAACCAGTTTTATTTGTATCACATTTTTTCTTCTTGTCTTGGTTTGGTACTTAAAACTGTGATAAATTTCAAATGAATCTCCTTTAACTCTTTAAAAAATAACTTCTCATTCCTCTGTGTTAAGCAGTTTACCTCTTAGAATTTCAATCAGCATTCCTTTTGGTAGTTTGTATTATCTTAAAAAGCAGCATTAGTGCCTTGACTTTTCAGTCCTGGGAGCATTTGCTGTACCAGATGCTTTCAATATCATCTATAATTTTTAATCATACATGGTTAAGTCTCAAGAACAGTCTCTTGAGATTGTTGACTACTTAGGAAACTAGAAGAGCAAGCAAGCACACGGTATCTTTAGAAACAGGATACAAATTTAGTTTATTATCCTAATCAATATCTGAGTAATTAAGCTGCTTTATTATCAAATTCAAGCTTTCCTTATAGTCTATTATCAGTTTGTCTTTCCTGATCCTTTATGTCTATATTCAGCTAATTTAATGCTAGCATTGTAGAATCACCTGGTCTCTTGTTTACTGTAATCTTCAGATAATTTTATTTAACTGAGGGATCAGTATGTACCAGACATATTAACTTCTAAAATCTTAACAATAAATCCAAGAGATTGGTATTATTATCCCCATTTTACAGATGGGAACATAATTTTTGAGATGGTAAATCATGTTTTTTTTTTTTTTCTGGCTCACAACCAGTAAGAATGAGGCTTAAATTCGAACCAAAGTCTGTCTGACTTAAAAACCCCCACTTCTAACCACTGTGCTATAGTACTTCCTGTTAATGAAGGATAAAGGTGTCTCTTATGTAAATCAACACAGTCATTGACAATGGACTTCCTTCTTTTATCCTGCAATACACACATATGAAAGCATTTTGTAGTCTTGTCTGCTTTTCCTTTTTTATTTGGAAAATGTCAAAAAAATGTATCATATATTCATAAAAATCATATAAAATTAGAAGCAAAAGACTTCCCCATCCTTCTAAAGTTGCACAAGCTTACACTCTTTAGTGTGTGTGCTTTCAAAGTTCTCCTAGGCATATCTAGACGTGACGCTATAGACATTTCCTTTTAAATGTTAAGGTCTTAAGGTTTATTGCCAAAATTGTTATATCTTATCACTTCTTGCTTGCATAGGGAACATATAAAACTTTACTCTTGTAGAAAAATACTTTTTTTTTCTCTTGGTAAGGATCTTGAAAGTCAGAGTCTAAGCTGTGAATAAGTGAGGCAAATAGCTTTAAAATATTGATTTTCCTTTTTTTTTTTCTCCTGATACTTGTCCATTGTCAGACTGTAGGAAGAGAAGTTTGGTCAGACACTTAATATTTCATAGTATTTTTTCTCTAAGTGGATGGTTGGAGAATTTTACAAATCCTTTCTTCTTTTAGATCAGAACCTTCTTCTACCAATGGACATTTAACACAGGCTTTTCCAGGCTTTCCACCTCTGCTTAAACCCGGGGGTATTTTGTACTGAGCAAGTGAGGGAAGCCATGATGGAAAGGTGGACAGAGAGGTAGTCATCACTGCAGAAGGCGCAGGAGCACATTTTCGGCCCCTTCGAATCCATCAGAGTTGGTCATAGATAAAAGTGCATAGAAGGCAGAACTTGCCTTCATTCTTTCGTTCAGCAAGGCATTCTCTCTTCCTGCTGTGGGCTCCAACTAAGGGCTATCCGTGTATTATATATCCGGTTATATGCAAGAGCCTTTAAATGCCATTTAGTGCTGAATAAATGGGTGTAAGATGAAGACCACCTCACATGTGGGTGATGGAATAATGACGATGATTGAGTCTGGGGCCCAGGAGTAAACGCTAGGGATTTGCAGTGCGGTGTCAACGTCAGTGCCGGAGGCAGGGTGCGCTCCTGGAGCGGCTCCCGTGTGGGGTCATTTATCTCCCAAGCCCTCCACTTGCCAGAAATGGGATCTTTTCTGAGGTTTGAAGCTTTGGCCTTAGCTGTCCCATCTGTAACGTGGACATAATGTCACTTAAGGCCAGTGTTGCTGTCAAGATTCAGTGATAAAAATGATGTAAAATTCTTGGCCCTGATCTTCAGACTACACAGACTTTATCTATTTAATTTATTTCAATTTTAAAAAAAGTTTACTAGTGGTAAATACCCATCACATAAAATTTACCATCTTAAACAGTTTTAAGTATACAGTTCAGTAGCCTTAAGTCTGTCCATGTTGTTGTGCAAGTGATCTGTGGATCTCTTTTCTTCTTGCAAAACTGAAACTCTGTACCCATTGAACTATAACTTCCTATTCTTCCCCACCCCCCGCCCTGGGAACGACCATTCTACTTTCTCTCTCCATGAATTTGACTATTCGAGCCACTTCACAGAAGTGGAAGCTTAGAGAATTTGTCTTTTCGTAACTAGCCTATTTCATATAGCTTAATGTCCTCCAGGTTCATCCATATTGTAGTGTCTCTCAAAATTTCATTCCTTTTTAAGGTTGGAAAATATCCCATTGTACATATATGCCACATTTACTTACCATGCATTCATTAATTGATCCTCAGTTTGCTCCCACTGTTTGGCTATTATGAAATAATACTGCTATATCATGGGTGTACAAATATCTCTTTGATACTCTTCTTCCAATTCTTTTGGGTTATACCCGGAAGTAGAATTGCTGGATTGTGCAGTACATCTATTTTTAACGTTTTGAGGAACTGACCCACTGTTTCGTGGCCACACCATTTGATATTCCCACCCATAGGGCATGAGGGCTCCAATTTTTCCACATCCTCACCAACACTTGTCATTTTCTGTTTTGGATAGTATCTATCCTAATGGGTGTGACGTGGTATCTCACCAACGTTTAAACTTTCAGAAAAATTCCCGGGTCTTGCCCACTAACCACCAGAAATAAAATATTTATTATAAGAAAAAGTACGTATTAACATGCAGGCAAAATTAGGGAACATTGACCACAGAGCAAGATGTTCCAATGCTCATTAGTTGGTTTGTATTAATGATCTAGATGTGAATCCATAATTGTTCTTAGAACGTATTTTCTGTTCACTGAATCGCTGTTTAGGGGAAAAGTATGGTTAAATGAGTTCTGACCTGACTTCTTATAAAGAGTATAAAGGAGGCTCCCTCCTTTCCTTGCCTAGTACTATTTCGACTCCTGACGTTTTACTTGTTGAAAAGGGCTCATTGTTTTTATTAAGTAATTTAAGAGTTTTTAGACATCACTGTTATGTTTAGACCAATGAGGCAAAAGCATGTGAGAAAGATTTACAACTTTACTGTTAGTTTTATGTGCTGTGTTGTATATGGAGATGTTACCTTAAAGAAGGAGTCTATTTCCTGCTATTGAATCAGACCCGAGGCTTATTGGTCACTGCATTAAGTCTGCTAGTGAGTGAATGTGGATGCATTTTAGTGCACTGTAATGTGATTTTAAACTTGTTCAAACAATGAATTCACTGTTGTCATCACATCTCTTCCGATTTTCAAGTGCAAACTTGACACCATCATTCTTATTAACAATTAAAAAAAAAGTTTTGCCCCTCAAGTTTCTATTATAAGGGACATATTCTTGAAGTTATGGTTACATTAAAATTCTTACTACAAATGAAGCCAGCTAAAAATGTTTACCAACTCGAATTGAGCTCATCATGTTTTGTTTGCTGAATAGTGTTTTGTGATTTTACCAACATAAGAATGAGTCTCCAAACTATTTTTAAAAGTGGAGCTTTTACTCTAAAGAAGTGCTTGCCTCATTTTCTTCATGCTACTCCAAACAAGATGTTGTTTATTACTTTGAAACACTATATGTAAACCCCAGGAATATGTTAAATATGATTGAAGTCTTGGCTGTCTTTAACAAATTGAAGTTTCCAGAAATTTAGCTGTGTTTAAAAACCAAAGCCATGTTTTCAGGAAAGATTTCTATTTCCAAATATGTGGTTGCCCAAACCTTTTATATTTTCATGTCAAATTCAGCTGCCAAATAACACACACTGTACCTTAGCTATAATAGAAAAACACACATAAACTTGAGATTTTAAAAAGCTCTGCAAGAACTATGATCGTATTTCTTGAACTTATGCTATTCCTATGCATAGAAGTGTGTCTTCGAGTAAGCTCTATAAGGCGCCGGTCACTTATACTGGTGCAAACTGACACGCACAACAGAAGATTGGCACCGTGTAACGGCTGATCTGGGAAAATACAGGAATTTCTAGCCAGACCAAAATATGAGGTCAAGGAAGTCGCTTTTATAATAATAGTGGTTATCTGTTTAATGTGTGATCTGGCAGTGATATGATGTTGACCATAGGCAATTATGCATATTTCTACACTGGTTGTATGCAAGCCCAGAGTAAGAGAAATCCCCCAGCTTGTGATAAAAGGGTATTTATTGCGCTTTTATTTCCTTCATATGCTTTACTTAATCATTTATAAAAGATAAATTAATAGTGAGTACCAATTCCATTTTGTGTTTTATTCTGTAGTCATTCCTACACGTTTGGGATATGTATTAATATGTGCTCTTAATAGTTTTGGCACAAGTTCAATGTCAACGAATGAGTGATGTACACATTTTATAGTCTTCTTAAGGGATAATAATGTTGTTCAGTGACAGTGTGTCTTGATTTCTTCAGGGGCAGCGTACGCAGATATGAGTCATAGGGGATAGAGACCTATTAGTTATTTTTTTCCCAGCTTGTGCAATGAGGCAAAATTTTTGTTTCATTTTAGTGCAGTTTTTTTAGAATGGTATTATCAGGATTAGTGTATAGATTAATGCCAAAGAAACTGGCTGATCGCATGGGAGTATATTTTCCTTTATCCTTTCAATGTGACTGAAAAGTTATATTCTATATTTTCATATCAATGACAATGTGATGACACGCCAAAGGAGTTATATTGGCTTGTTGCACACATCAAATCTAATCTTCTTTGTGGAAAAATATGTTTATTTTGAGCAAGAAAAAAGAAATTTGAGTGTTTCGCGTATCAGGAAGCCTATGTTGGAAAGGATAGTGATTGGCTGTTGTTTACCTACTCCATGGGCTGAACAAGGAGAAGTGGGGTTGAATTTTAGTGAAACAGGTTTAAATTAGCCATGCAGAAGCACTTACAGCAGACACCACGATATGATGGGTTGCAATTGTTGCCTTCTTTATTCCCAGGGACTCCGTCTGCTGTACTCACCAGGGCTCAGCATGGGATCTGGCACAGAGAGGGGGCTCAACCGATACTAAATGAAGAAAGAGAAAGAATGGATTGGGGGAGATGCTCATAAAAGGCAGAACGCTTGTTCCTGATGTAAGGTATTAATTTTAAGGTTTAATAGTGTCATTGTTTTAGGAACATCTATAAGGAAATGAGAAGTGTAAATACTGAAGAACCTCCCTAGAATTTAAAATTTTAACAATATGCCATGTTTACCTACACAGTTTCCAATTTTCCCTCAGACATTTTTCCTTCAGAGTAGCACAGTATACTGGAGGCGCTTGGCTGGCTCAGACAGTTAAGTGTCCGATTTAGGCTCAGGTCATGATCTCAGTGTTTGGTTCATGAGTTGGAGCCCCTGGTCGGGCTCTGTGCTGACAGAGCGGGGTCTGCTTCAATTCTCTCCCTCTCTCTGCCCCTCCTCTGCTTGCTTTCTTGCTCGCTTGCTCTCTCTGTCAGAAATAAGTAAATAAACATTTGAAAAAGTAGCACAGCATAAAGGATGGGGGCTGTAGGGTTAGGAGTGGGGGGCCGGGAGACTTCCGGCCCTAGCACAGTGCAGCCGAGGTGGGGAGACCGGGCAAATCGCTGCAACATTGCCTTCGGGAAGCCCCAAGACTGAACATGAGATGTTAGGAGGTATGTTTCATCCGTTTATTTCTGAAGGTTTTTTCCAGAGTAACTTTTTTGGGGAGGTGAGGGAGAATATGGTCAGTTATAAAGAGGATTTTATGTGAAAGGTGTGAAGAAAGAAAAAGCTTCAAATACAGAGCCAAATGTAGCCACTTGACCTTGAGGAGTTCCGAAAGCTGCAAGAAGGTATCCAATCGGCGTGTGGACTGCTTGCTAGAAGACTGGCCAGTGCCAGACTATAAGCGGAGAAGGTCAGGCAGTACTGCCCGGTGATCAGGCCTTGGGCTGGGTGCTTGGTGGTTCAGTGCAAGGGCTCCCATGCTAGGGAGATGGTGTCTGGGACTGTGGCGGGCGGGCATATCTAATTCATAATGCACTGAAGGCACTCCAGAGTTTCCGCATTTCACAGGCCTGGGAAAATATTTAAAGTCTGATCACAATATACTGGTTGCAAATTAGAAGAAGTACAGAGTCCAGGTTAATAACGAAGCAAAATGCAATGTTGTGTCAGCTTCATTTATGGTCAAAAAGAGTATCATAAAAATGTTTCTGCATTTGAAAACAGTTTTTAAGTTAAATCTGTAAGCATTCTTGTACATGCTTGCTGATCACTTAGAAATCATAGCTGGTTATAAATTAGGCATGTTACCTGTGGCCTAATATATCAGAAACAAAACTATAAAAATCTTTTCAAAAATTTTACAGCAAAGTGATTCTATTTAATGTGGGATGTGGGTACATTTTAATCTGTTTGATATACTGACCAGGTGCATAGGGTCTGCAGAGCATTTAAAGGGCCTCAAGTCTGGAAGACTAGGTGAAAAAAAGTAAGAGGTGTATTTTAAAAGGTGTTATGAGAACATTATATAGATGCCTAGCTTTACTTCTTTATAAAATATTATTTCTTTATAAAGTGAGTCATTTCTTTTTTATTGAAGTGTAATAGACATGCAATACATTAGTTTCACGTATACAACACAATGATTCATTTGTATACACTGTGAACTGATCACCACAATAAGTCTAGTCACATCTGTCACCATACAAGTTAATACAATACTACCAGTGGTATTCCCCATGCTGTACATTATCTCCGCATGACTTATTTATTTTATAACTAGAAGTTTATATGTCTTGATCTCCATTCCCCATTCCCCCATCTACGTGCCCTCAGGCAACCACTGCTCTGTTCTCTGGACCTGTGAATCTGGTTGTTGTTTTGTTTTGTTTGTTTTGTTTGTTAGATTACATATAAATAAGTATTTGTCTTTCACTGTCTGACTTAATTTCACTTAATACAACGCCTTCAAGATCTATTATGTTGTTGCAAATGGCAAGATTTCATCCCTATTTATAGCTGATTAGTATTCTATTGTATATTTTTACTCTGCCTTCTTTATTCACCTATCAATGAACTCTTGGCCAACATAGGGTGAATATATCTTTCCGAATTAGTGTCTTTGTTCTCTTCAGATAGATACCCAGTAATGGAATTGGTGAATCATATGGTAGCTCTATTTTTAATTTTTTGACGAACTTTTATATTGTTTTCCATGGTGGCCATATCAGTTTGCATTCCCACCAGTAGTGCACATGGGTTCCCTTTTCTCTGCATCCTCACCAACCCTTGTTGTTTCTGTATTTTTCTTAGTCGCCATTCTAATAGGTATAAAATGATATCTCACTGTGGTTTTCGATTTGCATTTTCCTGATAATTACTGAAGTTGAACATCTAATTATTTGCTTGTTAGTCATCTGTTTATCTTCACTAAAAAAATGTCTATTCAAATCATCTGCCCATTTTAATCAGATTGTTTGGTTTTTTGTTGTTGTTAAGTTGTAGGTGTTCTTTGTATATTCTGAATATCAAACCCTTATCAGATATGTGATTGGCAAATATCTTCTATTCAGTAGGTTGCCTTCCACTTTGTTTATAGTTTCCTTAGCTATACAGAAGCTTTTTCTTAGTTCTTCTTCTTATTTTTTTTTATAAGAGAACAAATCTATATCTTTATTTGCTTTTCAGTAAATTTAAATCCTTGAGGGGTACAGCATCACATAGATTCTGTGGCCAATGGTTTTAGCAGGAAGGTTGCTTTGGAATTTGGGACAAAACATGCCACTGTTTCCATGAGCATGAGTTGTTTTTCACCAGATTAATCTGGTTTTGTTCAGTCTGACACCAGGAGTCACTGTGTTTTTCTTTGCTTTCTACACATAAGCACATTTTTTTGGCCTAGATGGAATTCAGTTTCATCTCAAGCCTCAAAAAAGACTGTGTTCTCCCTCTGGTTCTAGAGAACCTGTGTATAACCAGCATAAGTGACAGCCTTCCAGACATATTTGTCATTTTAGGAGTCCTGTCAAAAAGGGTATCAGGAGAATCTTGGAGTCTGTGGAGGCTGCTTTTCCCAGGAGGCCTCCACAGGCTCCAAAATGGTGGAAGGAGCTATGCAGAAGCTTTTTTAGTTTGATGTGATCCCATTTATTTATTTTTGCCTTTGTTTCCCATGCCTTTGGAGTCAGAGTCAAAAAACTATCACCATAACCAATCTCAAGGAGCTTACTGCCTATGTTTTCTTCTAGGAATTTTATATCTTCAGGTCTAACATTAAAGTCTTTAATCCATTTATGTTAATTTTTATATATGGTGTAAGATAGTGGTCCAGTTTCGTAGCTGTGCACCGTTTTTTTTTTTTTTAGCACAGTTTGTTGAAGAGACCCTTCTTTACCTGTTGTACATTCCTGACTCCTTTGTCATAAATTAATTGACCATACATATATGAGTTTATTTCTGGACTCTGTCATAGTCCATAGATCTATGTGTCTATTTTTATTCCAATACCATATTGTTTTGATTACTGTGGCTTTATATTATAGTTTGAAATCATGGAGATACTGATACTTCTGGCTTTGTTCTTCTCAAGATTATCTTGGTTCTCAGGGGCTTTTGAGGTTCCATATCAAATTTGGAATTATTTGTTTAAGTTCTGTGAAAAATGCCATTAGAATTTGATAGAGGTTGCATTGAATCTGTATTGCTTCAGGTAGAATGGATAATTTTACAATATTAACTCTTCTAATCAATAAGTATGGAACATCCTTCCACATATGTATGTCTTCTTCAATTTCTTTCACCAATGTCTCATAGGATTCAGAGTATAAGTCTTTTACCTCCTTGGTTAAATTTATTCCTAGGTGTTCTTTTTGATGCAATTGAATATGGAATTGTCTTCTTGATTTCTCCTTCTTTCACTTTTTTAATGTGGTCTATCAGGCTGATTGGTTTTCAGATGTTTAACCATCCTTGCATCCCTGAAATCAGTCCCACTTTGATGATGGTGCATGATCTTTTTCATGTATTCTTGGATTCCATTTGCTAATATTTTGTTGAGGATTTTTGTATATACTTTTATTATCCCAATACAAGGATATTGGCCTGTAATTTTCTTTTTTTGTGTGATGTCTTTGCTTTTGGTATCCGCATAATGCTGGCTTCAGAGAAAGTTCTTGGAAAGCAGTCCCTTCTCTTCAATCTTTTGAAGAAGTTTGAAAAGGATAAGTATTAAATCGTCTTGAATGTTTAGTAGAATTACCAGAAAGCCATCTGGTCCTGGACTTTTGTATGTTGGGAGGTTTTTGATTACTCATTCAATCACTTTACTAGTATTTGGTCTATTCAGAATATATATTTTTTCATGAGTCAGTCTTGGAAGATTATATATTTCCAGGTATTTATTCATGTCTTCTAGGTTGTCCAGTTTGTGGGCATATAATTGTTTATAGTAGACTCATAATCCTTTGTAGGTCTGTGGTATCATTTGATATTTCCCTTCTTTTATTTCTGATTTTATTTATTTGAGCCTTCTGTTTTCTAGGTTAGTCTAGCTAATGGTTTGTCAATTTTGTCTATCTTTTCGAAGAAACAGCTCTTGGTTTTGTTGACCTTTTCTATTTGTCTTTTTAGTTTCTATTTCATTTATTTCTGCTTTGTTTTATTATTTCTTTCTTTCTACTAACTGTGAGTTTTGTTTGGTCTTCTTTTATAGTTCTTTTAATTGTAAAGTTACATTGTTTATTTGAGGTTTTTCTTGTTTCTTGACTTAGGCCTGTATTAGTATGAACTTCCCTCTTAAATACACTTTTGCTGCATCCTTAGGTTTTAGTATGCCATATTTCTGCTTTCATTTGTCTCTAGGTTTTTTTTTTTTATTTCTCTTTGATTTCTTTGGTGACCTGTTGGTTGTTCAGTAGTGTGTTGTTTTGTTTTCACATTTTTGTAATTTTTCCAGTTTTGGTGGAAAATATACTTGATATGACTTTAGTCTTCTTGAGATGTGTCTTGTGGCGTAATGTGATCTATACTGGAGAATGTTCTGTCTGTTCTTCCGAAAAATTTGTGTTCTTCCGTTTTTAGATAGACTGTTCTGTGTATGTCTATTAATAACGTCCATCTGGTCTAATGTGTCATTGAAAGCTGATGTTTCCTTATTGATTTTCTGTCTGGGTGATCGATCCATTGATGGAAGTGGGGTGTTAAACTCTCCCACTCTTATTGTGTGGCTGTCAGTCTCTCCCTTTAGGTCTGTTAATCTTTGCTTTATATTTTTTATTGTTCTTATGTTGGGTACATATATATTTATAAGTGTTAAGTATTCTTGCTGGATTGACCCCTTTATCATTATGCAATGTCTTTCTTTATAAGTTTATTAGTTTTTATCTTTATATGTTTATTAGTTTTGTCTTTAAAACTTTATTTGATACAAGTATAGCTATATTGACTTTTTAAAAATTTCAATTCGTTTGCCTATCTTTTTCCATCCCTTCACTTTCAGTCTGTATGTATCCTTCTGAAGTGAGTCCCTTGTAGGCAACATATAGATGAATCTTGTTTTTAATCCATTCAGCTACTGTGTATGTCTTTTGATTGAAGAATTTAATCTGTTTACATTTAAAGTAGTTATTGATAGGTATAACTTGTTGCCATTTTGTTAATTGTTTTCTTGCCATTTTTGTAGTTACTCTCCATTCCTTTCCTCTTCTCTTTCTCTTTACCATTGTGGTTTGATAGTTTTCTTTAGTATTATGTTTCATCTTCCATCTTGCTGATTAGTTCTGCTTTATCCAGCCTTCTTTTGAACCTGTAGTATATTTTTTAGTTCAATTGTTGTGTTCTTCAGCTCTGTGACGTTTTTTGGTACTTTTAAATATTTTATGTCTATTTGTTGAAGTTCTATGTTTATCTGTTCTCCCAAGTTTGGTGAGCATCTTTATGACCATTGCTTTGAACTCTATCATGTACATTACTTATCTTTACTTCACCAGAGTCTTTTTCTAAGGTTTTGTCTTGATCTTTCTTTTGGAATGCATTCCTCTGTCTCTTCACTTTGACTGAGTCTCTGTGCTTGTTTCCATATATTAAGTGAAACAGTTACTTCTCCCAGTCTTGGAGTGACCTTGTGTAGAAGGTGACCCATCAGGCCCAGAAGGGCTATCCCCTCTGGCCACCAGATTCAAGGCTCTAGGGGCATTACCTGTGTGAGTCACACATGTCTGCTGGTGGTTATGGCTAGGCCAGGCTTTGGCATTGAGTACGCTGGGTGCCTGACTGGCTGGCGGTGGTATGCCTGTGATATGTATGTGGGGGGGTGTGCCCACGTGTACCAGCAGGTTACAGGGAGATTGCCAAAGTGGCACCTCTCAGTGCTGGCATTAACAAGGTAGAATGAGATCCAAGAGTGGTGCCTTCCAGCACTTTCATCCCCAGAAACAGTCCCATTGGTTTTCTGCCTCTCCCGTGCTTGCTTTAAGATTGGTAAGATCTCCTTCACATGCGATGTAGGTGCTTTCGTAACTGCTGCTTTTGTGCTAGGTCCTGGGGTGAGTGAGTTTGTAGGTGTGAGTCCTTTAAGGGCAGGTTTTTTGTTTCCTATAGTTCTTCAGTTTTCCTGAGCATAATCCCCATTGGTTTTACATTTTAGGGGCTCATCTTTCTGATGCAGGACCCAAGAGCTGGGATTCCTGATGTGGGGACATGAAACTCTTGGTCCTCAAGGAAAAGTTTCATGTTGAGGTCCCTCCTGATTGTGGGTTGCTGGGCCTGAAGTGGGGTTTTAGCAAGAACACATCTCTGCCTCTCCTACCTATCTTGATGTGGCTCTTTTGTCGTGGAGGCATTGTTCATTGAGTTTTCAGCACTTCCTCAGAGACAATTATTCACTGTGTAGCTATAGCTTTGTTATTTCTATGGGAGAAGGTGACTTCTCTTCCTAGGTTGCCATCTTGAACCTGAGCTCTCTTTGTGAGGCCTTTCTTTCTTTCTTCTCTCTCTCTCTCTCTTTCTCTTCTTCTCTTTCTTTCTTTCTTTTTCTTTCCTTCTTTCTTTCTTTTCTTTACTTTCTTCCTTCCTCCCTTCCTCCCTTTCTTTCTTTCTTTCTTTCTTTCTTTCTTTCTTTCTTTCTTTCTTTCTTCCTTCCTTCCTTCCTTCCTTCCTTCCTTCCTTCCTTCCTTCTTCCCTTTTTTTCTTTCTTTCCTTCTTTCTCTTTCTTTCTTTCTTTTCTTTACTTCTTTCTTCCTTCCTCTCTTTCTTTCTTTCTTTCTTTTTTTCTTTCTTTCTTTCTTTCTTTCTTTCTTTCTTTCTTTCTTTCTTTCTTTCTTTCTTTCTTTCTTTCTTTCTTTCTTTCTTTCCTTCCTTCCTTCCTTCCTTCCTTCCTTCCTTCCTTCCTTCCTTCTTTCCTTCTTTCCTTCTTTCCTTCTTTCTATCTTGGATTTTCCAAGGAGTCTATTTGGGCAAATTTGGGGACAAGGAGCCTCTGCATCTGCAAGAAAGTTTTAGGCCTCTTGGTGATTAGGCATGTGGTTAAGCATCGCTTGTGCTGGTGATGTAGGACCTGGTGGGGCAATGGGAATTTTATCTTGGAGTCATGGAACTGCTCTATTTGCAGTCAGTGTCACTTGCTGGCTGCAATCTCCTGTACCTTCCTGATCTGGATTGAATGTGCTTGGGCACTGATGCTGGGTGTCCAAGTCTTGGTAGCACTGGGTGATAACACCTGCAGTGGGGAGGTTCCAGTACATCCAGTATATGTTGTAGGTGCTGCTGCAAGAGTTATAGCACAGCTAGATGCTGCAGTTCTTCACCTGCATGGGAGATTTCTCAAACACCTGTCCCCAGTAGACCATTTCCTCTGAAGATTTCTTCATCTTCTTTAGCTAAGACACAAAATATCAGAAGCAGAACTTGGTGACAACTTGATTAGGTGCAGAGGTTTGCATGCAATAGAGGGGCAGAGTGCAGCATTTGGGGGTGGGCAGGCAGCACAGTGTACTCTCACAGTGTGCCCAAGGCCTTCATGGCACACTCTCCCGTTTGTCACTATCCAAGAAAGGGAGCCAGTTACTTTCAGTGAAATCTTTTATGGTATGCAGACAGGCAACTTTGAAAGCAATGGATCCAATCCTTAAGTACCCAATACTTGTAGCCAATTTGAATGAGGAAAAGGTAAGAATTTGAACTTGTATGAATAATGCTGTGCAGTGCACCTTGTGATATATGCTTTTGTGTTAAAATGCTTAAAATTGGTTTAATCTGTACAGTCAAGACAAGTGCTCTTTGTTTCCAACTGATGCCTTTTCTGTAACTTTTCTGTAACTGGAATAGAGTTATTTCTTAGCATGCTCTGAACTTTGCTTGATAATGTAAAATGGCTATTTTGTTGTTTTACTCCTTACATAACCACACTGTTTGCACATCAACAGATAAGAGTACGTAGGTGCGTCCATTTCGGGCTAGTCCTATGTTTTTAACATTCTAGAAGGGCTGTATTTGTAATTCGGTGAACCCTTTAGTGCAAACCATAAATGTTACTAATATAGTTGTCTAGTGTTTAGGTAGAATAAGTTGTTCATTTTATTTTATTATCTTGTATTATTTTCTCCTCCTTCTTCCTTTTCTTCTTCTTCTTCTTCTTCTTCTTCTTCTTCTTCTTCTTCTGCTGCTGCTGCTGCTGCTACTGCTGCATTTTTCCCTCCTCCTCCTCCTCCTTCTCCTCCTTCTTCTTTTTCTTCTCCTCCTCCTCCTCCTCCTTTTCTTCATTTAATAATCTCTACATCCAAACTCTATACTTGAACTTATGACCCCAAGATCAAGAGTAACATGCTCTATTGGATGAGCCACACAGGTGCCCATCATTATTTTGTATTCTTAGCACAAGTTTCTAATTATGACAGTGAGGTGTACTTATGTAATAATAATTTTAAGGTCCATTTTATCAACATGGACATATTTTATTTTTATATTTTAAAGTTTATTTATTTATTTATTTATTTAGAGAGAGAAATGTGTGTGTGTGTGCGTGCATGCGCAGGCACACTCATGAGCAGGGGAGAGGCAAAGAGAGAGAGGGAAAGAGAGAGAATTCCAAGCAGGCAGCCACAGGGCTCAAACTCACAAACTATGAGATCAGAACCTGAGCTGAAACCAAGAGTCTGATGCTTAATCCACTGAGCCACGCAGGCACCCCCAAGACGGACACATTTTAGAATACGTCCATAGTATTTTCAGCTTTCATAACTCTTTTAATCTTTCACAGCATATTATGATGTGTTTGTCACATATTAGTTTCATTCTTGATAGATGAGACAACCAAAGACATGGACTACTGAAATGAATTGCAAGGCCACAGTCTTTAGTTAATCCCAAGGCAGGGCTGCCCTCCAGATTCCCAGATGAATTCTCCCACAGCCTTTTGGGATAAAAGGCAGGATGTAGAGAGAGACTGAGTTACTAATTCTCCAGTTCCATGCTTTTTTATTGAGTTGTCTAAATTAAGTGCATATTCAAGTAGAGGGAAACCCGCAGTCTTTGTTAGGAAGGGGCACTGGTGCTTTGTTCATTTGTGTTTCCTGTGCACGTCACCATAATAATCACTGATAGACACTAGTCAACTCGATGACTGAGTGAATAAACGAATGGGCGTAATTGGCTCCAGGAGTTTGCCAATGGCAACTGGAGCTCTGTGTGAAGCTCAGGAATGGCGGGCCTGTATCTGACCAATGAACTGACACAACCCATGAGCACACCACTGTCACACTGGCTCTCTTGGCCTGGCTTTGCCTGCTCTGCCCACTTCACTCATTCCCCTCAGGCCACCTTGAGACTGGGTCTGGTGCAGATGTGTACTTTCAGATCAGAAGAGGTTAGAAAATGTGAATAGTGTTCAGACTGAATGACTAAGTAGAAGGGGACTAAATGCCTCCCAGGTGGACATAGGTCAGGTGTCCTAGCAAAGATGTTAAAGGAATCAGCATTTGTGTTGAATTCATGCAGGACTTTGACACCCTCATGTTGGGCATGCTGTCACCAAAGAACTGTCATGACTGAACGCTGAGACCTGGCACTAAAACACGGTGCGCTAAGTAGCCATATCCAGTGCAGTGCTCTGCAGGCTGGGAACATCTTGTTGAGATGAGTCTTCCCCACTCTGTGCTATGCCTTCTCGAGGAGGGCCACGGGGACAAAGTTCTCTGTGGTCTCAGCACCAAGACTAGTTGTGTCCTCCCGAGCAAATGGTGGCACATTCTTTGTTTTTGGGACACTTCGATCCATGCAATGAATCACATTTCCCTCTTCATGGGGCCTGTCTGGAAACTCCAATTCAAATTTATAGACGACTGCAGGCAAGTATGGTAAGACTTCCTTGCAACAGTTTTGTCTTTTAATCTCACTGTATTTTCCCTTAGACTTATTTTTATTCACCAATTTTAAATTTAATTTCTCTTATTATATCAGATGTGTTTTGCATTGTTTTTGTTTGTTTAATGTATCAACTTAATCCTTTTGGGAAAACATAAAAAGAAATGCCAGTATATTTATGCACACCTTTAAATGTATTTTAATGTTTACTTTGAGAGGAAGCGGAGGGGCAGAGAGAGGTCTGGGCTGGGGGGCTCTGCTCTGCCAGCAAAGAGCCCAATGCAGGGCTTGAACTCAAAAACCATGAGATCACACCTGGGCTGAAGTTGGACCGTTAACCAGCTGAGCCACCCAGGTGCCCCTCAACACCTTTAGTTTAGAATTTTTTTATTCCCCAAGCCTCCATTTTACAACTTTTCTTCTCTAATCTATTGAGAAGAAGAAAATTCATCACTGCCTTGTGGTATAATCCTTTCTGGATTAGTTGTGTCCTTTTGTTTTTTGGGTTTTTTTGTTTTGTTTTGTTTTTAAAAGAAATTTAACCATTAGGTTAAAAGTAAGATGTTGATAGCTGAGCCCTGGAGCTGCTACTTTCTAGCCATGTGAACTTAACTAAATTACTTAATCTTTCTTATTTATAAGAAGAATAATACTATTTATTTTTTGTGAAGGTTGTGAAGACTATATGAAATACTGTATGTACAATATATAGTACTTTATTTGACACATAGTAGGCTTTTTGTTTAAAGTCTTCTAAGTGGAGGGGTGCCTGGGCAGTCCAGTTGGTTAAGAGTGGCTCTTGATTTCGGCTCAGGTCATGATCTTCTGGTTTCGTGAGTTTGAGCCCAGGTCTGGTCTGGCTCTGTGCCGACAATGCAGAGCTTGCTTAAGATTCTCTCTCCTCCCCCTCTCTCTGCTTCTCTCTGTGCCCCTCCCCTACATGCATCCATGTGCTTTCTCTCTCAAAATAAATATATACACTTAAAAAAAAAGATTTAAAAAATAAAAAAATTTAAAAAAGGGAAAGTTTTCTAAGTGGAAAATGCACTGGACTTTCAGTAAAGGCTCTCTTTTTCCACTTATTAGCTTATGAATTTGGGCAAATCATTTTACTTCTTTAGACCATATTTTTCTTATATACAATTTTATGGCATGACCTAGAGTGTCCTTAGGATTCTACCTTTGCTATTCTTGGATTCTTAGGCTTGTCCTGAGTAACATGTGAGAGTGTGCCCTCACTCTCTTCACACCAGGAATGGAATGAATCTACTCACCTGGGCATAGACAGGTCTAGGGGAAGGGGATCCAGATCTGAAGCAGAGAAATGAAAAGGCCCATTGTGTTGGCCATTATGCTCTTCACTGGTGTTGATTATGGTACTTTGCAAAAGGCAGTAGCATCTTCTGGAATACCCTGAATTGCTAGTGATTATAGTCCTGAATTCAAGTGGATTTCGAAAGACTTGTCATTATGGATGCTGCTCTCTGTAGTGAATGGTTTATAATGGGCTGCTTGGTGAATACTTGGAGAGGTAGCAATGGAACAAAGAGAGTTGCTGTTCTGGTCAATAATCGTGTTCACCAAGGACCACATTTGGTTCAGTTGTGGAATCAATGAGAACAAGTGTCTGTGTCTGTGTCCAAGACATGGTTTCTATTCAGGAGCCATTGGGCAATAGGAGACCCCCAAAGCAAGAAGAAACTCACTTACCACAAAAATAAAAGGGGCGCCTGGATGGCTCAGTCGGTTCAGTGTCCGACTTTGGCTCAGGTCATGATCTCACGGTTTGTGGGTTTGAGCCCCGCATCGGGCTCGGTGCTAACAGAAGCTCAGAGCCTGGAGCCTGTCTTCGGATTCTCTCTCTCTCTCTCTCTGACCCTCCGCTGCCCGAGCTGTCTCTCTCTGTCTCTCAAAAATAAGTAAAAAACATAAAAAAATGTTTAAAAAAAAGAAGATAAATAAAAGTTTATAGTAGATGATGTAGAAGAATAATCTACACTGAAATTCACATTCACAGCAACTCATCAAGGTTCAGGGTAGTTTTGTGGTTAAGGGCACGGCAGTTTTTAGTGTGTGGTTTCAGCCAAGTTATATAATCTCCCACTATCTTAAAGGGATAGTGATACCTTATATAGTTGTTCTAAGGAGAAAATGTAAATGCTGAGATATGTTAGTTATAGGTAACTATTACTATTAAAACTATTACTATTATTATAAACTGCAAATTCATAGTGGACTTCAAGGTTCTGCTACCCCTAATTAATAAACTGTGTAGACTTTCAGAATAAATGATAAAATCAAATCATTAAATGATCAAATGATTGGAGAAGAGTGTATATGCAGAGAAAAAATTCTAATAAATTTTTGAATCAGTGCATCATGTCCATAAACTTTCATCCTACCATTTTATCTCTGGGAACTTAACTTTCAAAAGGTAGCTATCTACTTCTGCTTTTGATTGATTTCATTCTTTTTACATGGAGTGGGGATTATAAATTAAAGACACTAGTTTCTATTGCCTTCCTTCATTATTCTGTAGTTCCATTTTGCCTACTTATTGTGAAGTTTCTGTCCTCTGACTTTCTGTAGGATAACTATAAATTGGCTCCCCCTGTTCAACGAGAAAGCATTATCACCCTGAATCCTAAAAACATCTCTATTTTATAATATAATTTTTTAAAAGATGGTAAAAAAATGGGCACCTGGGAGGTTCAGTCAGATAAGGATCCAACTCTTGATTTCAGCCCAGGTCATGATCTCAGGGTTGTGGGATCGAGCCCTTCATTGGGCTCTGCACTAAGTGTGAAACCTTCTTGTAATTCTCTCTGCCCCTTTTCTCTGCTTTCTCTCTCTCTCAAAAAATAATAAAATAAATACATAAATAATGATTAAAAAAATTAACCAGACTAAAATGTAAAAAAGAAATCCAAAAAACAAGAAGAACGCTGAAGAAAGTGAGTGCTAAGATACTGTGAAATGATTGTTACAAAAACAGAGAAACCACTAAAAACTAGTCTGGTTTGGGTTCTAGTATTTTTGTCTGAATGAATTTCAGCTTTTGGCTGTTTCACTGAAATTCACTGAACTCTGTGAAATTTTGAGATTTGAAATGGTAACAATGTGTAGTAGTTAGAGAGCCTCAGAACACAGCACCTGGGAGTGGTGGTTTTCTTGTGTTTCACTCTTTGAATTTTTCAGAAGAGAAGTGAAATTCTATAATCCAAATTTCATTCATTTATTTAGTTTTGACATGCAATTTCTCTTATATCAAGTCATATGTGAGTCCATTTGGGTTTGAAAACTTTATAGCTAATTTTGCAGTCAGTTTTTCATAGAAAAAAACTTAGTACTGAAATCCAAGATATTGGCTGCCTAACACTTAAAAATAAGGGTATCCTTAATTCAGTTTTTAAAATATGTTCTGGGGGCGCCTGGGTGGCTCAGTCGGTTAAGCGTCTGGCTTCAACTCAGGTCAAGATCTCACGGTTCGTGGGTTCGAGCCCTGCGTCGGGCTCTGTGCTGACAGCTAGCTCAGAGCCTGGAGCCTGCTTCAGATTCTGTGTCTCCCTCTCTCTCTGACCCTCCCCTGTTTGCGCTGTCTCTGTCTCTCAAAAATAAAATAAAAACCATAAAAAAAATAAAAAAAAAGATGTTCTGTAATCATTCACTTATTATTGAATTAATGCACTAGTTTTTTCAAGCAGTTTTAATACATTATTTTTTTAAACATTTTTTAAAACTGTGGTAAAAAAATAACATGAGATTTGCCATCTTAACCATTTTGAGTTAACTGCAGTTCTGCAGCGGTAAGTAGATTCACATTGTTGCACAATAGAACTCCAGAACTTTCTCATCTTGCAAAACTGAAACTCTACACTCATTAAACAAAAACTCCGCATTTTCTCCTCCCCCAGCCTCCTGCTCAGTTCAGTTTTTAAGTGAGCTATGTATATGTCTTGTGATTATAGTTTGATGAGGCCAGAGGTCATTTAGGTGAATTATGAACTACAGGATACTGTGCTCTTACTTGAAAGTAGGAAATGAATGTTTATAGTTAGTATCTTTATTAGTTAAACTATAGAATACTACTTAGTGGCACACATGAAATACTTGGAAAGCAGGCATCACTAATATATATATTTTTAAAGTTTAGTTATTTATTTTTGAGATAGAGGAAGAGAGAGAATCCTAAGCAGGCTCTGCACTGGCACTGTCAGTGCAGAGCCTGACGTGGGGCTAGATCTTGTAACTCTGAGATCATGACCTGCGCTGAAATCAAGAGTCAGACACTTAACCAACTGAGCCATCCAGGCACTCATAATTTTGAGTATTAAGGTTGACAATCAAAATCAAAACCAAAACTGGAATAAATCTGAAAACCTTGAAAATGAAGGAAGCTAATTTTTGAAATATAAAAATAATTGAGAAGTGGTAAAATTATTTTCTGTTGAGGTCTTTAGAAAGACAAATGTTCATTTGAATCTTGTGGTTTTGTTGAGGTACTAGCAGCATGGCAATGACTGTGTTAACAGGTCATGAGCTAGCCCCCTTTCTTGGACTTTTCAAAGCTGTGCTTGGATCTGATGTGGCCACAGTATAAGGCAAAATCCAGAAGTAGGAAATGTTGAATTGTAGGTAGTGATGTCTTAGAGATCTAATTTGCTTGACTGAAAGCACTTTTTAAATGCTCAGAGTCCTGTCTGGGAAATGAATATGATGGAAGAGATTTAAGTGCCAGAGAGTGAGGCCCTAAAACTCTGGTGCGATTTTCCAAGCTGATAAGATATCATCTTATTGGCTACCTCCTAGCATCCTCTTCATAGTCTCCACGATCTAATATGATGGGAAAAATATAAGAAGTTAATGATGTTGATGATGATGATGATGACAACATTGGTGTGATCCTGAGAATAGCGATCATCGAAACTCATGGATGCTCTATTCTTCCCTCGGCTATTTTGCCTGGTATGTCTCAGATTTGGGGCACTCAATGTTTGATGATTCTCCTTAAGTCTATACAGGATTAAATTTACAGATCTCATGACCCACAGTTGTTTAAAACCTGGTTCTAGTGTGTTTCAGGTACATTTTACATTAATCGGGTTTTTATATGTCAATCTGGGAACTTAATTATCATTTATAAACTTGTTTCCTTGCTAAAAATGTATTTTAAGTCCAAAACAAATAAATTAAAAATTTTAAGGAAACGACCCTTTTAAAGTAGGAAATTGTTTCAATTTGTTCTTGTAATTCTAGATCAGCATTTAATAGAATATTTTAATTTGGTTTTGGAATGAAAGCTATAGTTTAATTTTAATAATGGAGGAGAACAGTAGGATAGCTAAAAAATGAACAGTATTACATATATTAAACTCTTGATACATATTGGTTGAATTAATTAAATACAAAGTCATTTGTATTTAGTTATTTGACTTTGAAATATAGGGTAAGAGTTTTTAAACTTCAGTTGCATTTTATGATACTTTTCTTATTTTTATATTAATGCAAATTTTCACATTTCTGAACTCACATGTTTTGCCTACTTTGGCCTTATTCTGGGTAGTGGGGAGAGTTAACCTAAAATTTCAAATATGCTTCAAGCAACCTACAGATCCAAGCATAGATCATCAAGTCTGAATGGTGTTAATACTACTTAGGTAGTGATAAGCTACAGGCAAATGTGATGGAGAGGAACAAGGGTTATAGTGAGTCCCTTTACCACATCTGAGTTGCCAATATGCTGTTGAGGCTTTTTTTAAGGTTCTTCCAATGATGGAATATATCAACATAGCCCAACCCCAGTGTTAATTATAACATATTGGAGGGGCACCTGGGGGTCTTGGTCACTTAGGTGTAAGACTCTTGTTTTTGGCTCAGATCATGATCTCACCATTTGTGAGACTGAGCCCTGCATCAGGCTTTGCACTGACTGTGTGGAGTCTGCTTGGGGTTCTCTTTCTCCTTCTCTCTATGCCCTTCCCACATTTGTCCTTTCTCTCGCTCACACAAAATCAATAAATAAACTTAACAAAAGAAAAAAATTATAACAAATTGGCATATGAAGTAAGACTATGTGTTATATCTCTTACCTCATTTCTTGCTTGAACTGATCAGCTGATGTGACCTGTAGGCCTGGGCATTTTCCTTTCTCAAAGTCCTTTTTTATTTTCTCCCTCTCACAGTTGCTAGAGACAGGCTTCCTGGTTGGAGGAAGACCATTTTTAAGTCTACACTCATATATTAGGACCTACACCAGAGTTAATACAGTGAGCACGCTCTTTCACCCAAATGGTCATATGTACCTTGGGGACATTAAACAATGTGGAAAGGGTCTAGGAATGACTAGAATTAGAAACGGCATCAGATTAGAACCCCAGGGACCTTGTGGATAGGTATAAGGAAAGTATAATAATTTCATCAATATTTACCAATAATTAAATGTTTTCCATATGCCAGGTGCTATATGCATCATCTTGTTCAGTCCTCACAAAACCCTATAAGGTAATCTCCTGATTAATCCCATTTTAAGATAAAACAAATAAGCAAACAAACTCAGAGGTCTAGAGAAGTTAAATTGTATTCCTCAAGCTTATGCAGATAGTAAAATAGACCCGGAATTCACCCAAAGATTGTCAGACTCCACCACACATATGTCAATCATTCTGCTAGTGTTTGCTACCATGGGATTTGAGAAGACAAGGTAACTGTTCTTTGAGTGAACATTTTCCTAGTTATTGCCAATTAGTTAGATGTAAAGTTCTTTACATTTTCTCATTTATTCTGTTTTCTTCTTTTTCACTTCTGGTCATTTTCTCCCCTCTTCCTACATTACTTCCAAGCTGGTAGTAGAGGCCATGATTCCTGCCCATTGTCCCCTCTCACCACAAAACCTGGATTAATTGGGACAAAGGAACCAAAAACATGGTAGCCAGGCAGTTTCTCTTTCTACGTGCTTTAGCCTAGCTCTCAGGGTGAATTTAGATGAGGCATACTCAAGGATATCCATGAGTAATAACTATAAGCTTTGTCATAGATAACTGTATCGGGTGTGTTTAAATGTACAACTCTGTTTTTCTATTATTATGTGATATTTCACGTTGACTTGTCAAACTGAAAAATACCCATATTGATTTTGCAGAAAGCTTCACATGTGAGATAAATGCACTCAGAGACTCCTCACAAGTAGCTCTTTGGCGCTTCAGATGTGAAATGGATCATTCCTCAATCTGTAATAGACCCTTCTGTGAAGCTCTTCAATCAAACCTGAGAATTCAAGGTGAAATGGAGGGGAGGCTGGGAAACCCCTACAGGGGGATTTGAGTGAACTAGCTGAGAAAGGAACAGGCGTTCACTGCCTCTTTTTTTCCAGTTTTTTTTCATGAGAGTAGGAAGGTGGTCAATCCATTTGAGTCCTTCCCCGCCGCTTGTGTGCAATACTGGGCACAAGGAGGCAAGCGATAGAGGTGCTCGGACAGGTGCTGTTACGTGCACCTTTGATTTCCCTCCACCTGTCCTTGTTCTCTGACGATTTTCAGATTATTTGTAAAGCAGCTATTTGATACAGATTTATTACACAGAGTTTCTCTTTCCATCAAATTATTTATATTATTATATGTGAGAGGGTGAAATTTTTCTTTTGAGAAAAGCATTCATTATCTTTTTAAAAAATTAGTGATGTATAATAACTAGTTAGAAAGAATTGTCATAGTTTGTGAAGTAGTGTTCCTGGCAAGTGCATCTTATTTAAGAATCATATTTGTAGATCATGTAATAACTTTTAATTAGTTTGTTCTCAGTAAAGCAATAAGACAAGAGTTACCCCTAGTAAGGAAAACAGCATCTTCTGAAATTAGTTTTTATGTCACATTTTTAAAGATTTATTTAGGGGGCACATTTTCAGTTGGACATTTCTAGGTTAATTTAAAAAAAACCTCAATAATTTCCAATTGGCTATAGAGTTTGGGGGAGCAGTGAGTCCTGACACCAAACTAAGTAAGAAAAACTATGCTTTGGAATTTATGTGCAAAGACAGAATATGTTTAATAACAGGTTTTGATGCTCAAGCTGTTAGGAAATGACTGCTGTCCCCTCACTGTATCAGAGTTTTCCCAAGCCGTGGAGATGGGGTTGTTTGTGAAGCTCGCATATTAGTATAATCTTAAGAGCATATTAATTGCCTGGGAGGTTTATGTATTTGTTCTGCACATGTGATTAAAGATCACGGCAGCTTATACAGCATAATTTTAGAGATGGAGAAAACGACTATTGTAATACTTACTACTCTCCGTTTCCTCTACAGCAATGCCCTTACACCTTTCTTTTTCAGGCATTTTGTAGCATCCTAAACAGAAGGATATTGAAGGGAGCTGATTCTGCTTTGATCCTTGTGCTTGTTGTCAAAGCGCTTGGGATTGAAGAGACTGTTGGCTACAATTGACTGTGACAATTAGGAGATGATCAGAGCCCTAGAGTGGAGCACTTAAAGGGTAATTTACATGTCAGTTTGTCGAATAAAAAAAAAAAGATATTCAGCTAAGATTTTTTTTTCCCCCTCAGAGCCTTGTAAACTGCAATTTGTGCTCTGGTAAGAAAAACCTGGCAGAGGAGTTAGGATAGCCATTACCATTTGAAAAGAAGCAATCATAAGGCCGCTGCTGAGCCCTTTGTCCACTAAAAATGCTGATTTGCAGGCAGTGAGTGAAAAAGTGGAACCATCACTAAATAAAACCTTGAGCTAGGTAACTACCCTCGTGGCTGCTGGGGGCTTTTAATGTTGGTTAAAGGTGTTTTTAAAAAATGTATCTCAAATCCTATACTTACTATCATTATGGCATTGTTATTGGTTATGAATGTCCTTTCCTAAAAAGATAATATAAAGGATGCATTGAGGAAGTGGTAGGTGGAACCCAGGCCAACCGTGAATTGAAGAGCTGCTGCTGGCTATCAGCTGTATCTGACTCTCATCCCTTTGTGCAGCATCATGGTTTTCCTCCAGTCAACCCTTCACACTCCATTTTCCCCCTACCGTATCAGTGGGCTCCTAGGTTTTCCCATGTGTATTTATACTCCAATTTTAAAGTGGGAACTGCATTTCTAACCTTTACATACTTAGCCTATTTGTGTGTACTTGGCTAAACATACAATGTGCTTTCCACTGGTGATTTGCTATTCATTATGGGGTCATTTCTATACTTTTCTGTTAGATAATCCGTATGCACAAGTAGGAAAAAAATAGCCAGAAAGTGAAAAGAGGGTAACTGCCAGTAAATATGATGATAGCAGTTACATATCACCCATTTAATTGTCAAATAGAATAAGAAAAATTAGTTATTTCAAAAATTTTTGAGTCTTCTTTCCTGGAAATCATTAATATGATAATAATAATTAATGGTCACATGTCATTGCAATATTCTCATTTGAAAAATTATCTAAAAAAGAAGTTAATGTGTTGGGGGGCCTGGGTGGCTCGGTTGAGCATCTGACTCTTGATTTCAGCTCAGGTCATGATCCCAGGGTCATGGGATCAAACCCCACATTGGGCTCTGCACTGAGAGTGTGGCCTACTTAGGATATTCTCTCTCTCTCTCTCTCTCTCTCTCTCTCTCTCTCTCTCTGTCTCCCTCTGCCCCCTGCCCCTCTTGTACTCTCTCTAAAAAAGTAAAAAATAAATTTCTAAAAAAAATTAAAAAAGAAGTTAATGTATATACACAACCACCCAGTCCTGACTTACTCAAATTTGGTGTGTGTATTTAATTCAAAGATACACATTAACTTCCAATAGCAGATACATTGTGTATTCCATTTTTTGGATACTTGGCTACCCATGAAGGGCATTGGAAGAAAGGCAGCAGGTTAGCAGTGAGTTTGTCTTTCCCCTGAAACACCAGACTTTATTGATGAAAGCTAACAGCATGCATGGCCTTCAAAAGCCAAAGGTTCCAACAGCCTATTGCTGTTGGCTTACATCCATCCTCTGGACACTGTCTCTGGTTTTAAGGCTACCCTGCCATTAAAGACATTCACATCTCCAAAGGAGAGGGCTTCGTTTCTCTTCATTTACATCTGATACCTTAATAACAAGAATTTTTTTTTTTTCAAGGGATGCCTTACGAAAGGACTGGCATTCTGCTTGTGGAAGTTTCTGAAAATCACAAGAGTCAAGGTGGTGCTGATTGAGAGAAGTCAGCAATTCATAGATCCTGGTGCCTCCTCTGACTGCTTTACTAGAAGTCTCTGAACGTCTTAAACAGTTCTTTAGCTCTAGTTTTCCTCGTGTGCATGCCCCCCTGACAAAGAGCACACAAGCAAGGAAAAAAATAAGAGTGAATAGGTTAGTAAGTGCAAAGAGGATAATGAGAGAGGGAGTCAAGGAAGGTCTGGGCTTCCCCGTGTGTCTGCAGAATGCAGGCAATGGTAAGTCTGTATCAAAAACCAGGCACAGTAGGAGGTGTGCATCCCCAGGTAATGGGTAAGTGATGAGCAGATGAGCCATCCTCCTATCGATTTAAGCATTTTGTTCCAGCCAGTCACAATTAACTTTGATTTGTTTTTACTTTCCTCTTATAGGTTTGCATTTAAAACACTTGGAGCACTAATGGTATAAAATTCTGGTAGCTGCACATTCTCTTTCTGGAGAGGTAATGAGTGAATGAGTGAAAAGGCAGGGATCATTTGCCATTCTACGAGCGGATTGTCGAAATATTTCTACTTGAGTGAAATTGCTTTGGAAGGTGAGCTGGAACAAGAATCTTGCGACTACAATGAAGTGACTCTGCATGTGGTTTTGGGCTGTTTCTCTTCGTCAAGGAATTCTGCGGAACTGTTCTGGGACTTAGAAGTTGACTTAGATTTTATTTATAAGGTGAATCCTATGAAAACATTTTAAAGGACGCATCTTTGCATCTTAACAAGTAGGCGGAGTCTTTGGAAAGCTCATCTGGAATTATTTAAAGAGATTTCCTGTTGCCATCACAGTGTTTTTTAGTATACAGATTGCCAGGTTGTGACAAAATAAATTATTGAAAGGCTTTGAAAAGTTTTTAGAAATGTGCCCAAGGAAGCAATATGCACATCGTTAGAGTTAATTCACATGTCAATTTATCGAAATGTTGCTACTGTTGAGGCGTCCAAGAACCTTTAGCACAACATTCCAGAACATTTACAGTCTTGTTTTCATGAGTAGTGCTTTTTTGGTACTTGTTTAGAGTTAGCAATAGAGCTGCCAGATAGAGCAAATAAAAATAAAGAATCCCTTGTTAAATTTGAATTTCTGATAAATAATGAATATTTCTTCAGATGAGTGTGTCCCATGAAATGTTCCCATTTTATCAGGGAACTAGGTAGCACTCTGGATAGAAATTGCAACCATGCATTGAATGGACAATCTAATTACTTATAAATTATAAATTGTCACTTACAAATTATCTTACCTTTCACTGTCAGATTAGACAGGCCAACGAGCTTGCTTTCAAATAGAAACCCCAAAAGTCTTTTTCACTCATTAATGCTGAGTTTAATTTCCTCCATCACGTTCCTCACACAAGCTGTGACTCGTCATTTCAAGTATATAGTAATTTCTGCGTGACGAACACAATGGCGACTCCAGAGGCCCTGGCTGAGGCTTCTGACTTACCCACATTGGTCAGGCTCTGACTGGAGCGTTTCCTGGTTTCAGGGATAGAGGACTGGATGATGCAGTGAGAATATCCTATCTTTGTGAAGCCACATCTTTCCTTTTGTGGCAATAGTATGACTACATAGGTCACCGAGTTCGAAACTCCTGTGCCTCTGATCCTGGTAGAATCTTCTGGGAAGGGAAAGATTCTGTATACTTCAACTTTTATTTATTGCATTAACTTTTATGTGTTGCATAATCTGATTGCATTGAAAAAAGCTAAGCGAGGGGCCTGAAGAGGGGAGGGGAGGCTCAGTTGGTTAAGCATCCAACTCTTGGTTTTGGCTCAGGTCGTGGTCTCATGGTTCATGAAATAGGGCTCCTGCTGACCGCACAGGAGCCTGCTTGGGATTGTTGTCTCTCCCTCTCTCTCTGCCCTTCCTCCACTTTCTTTCTCTCTTCCTCTCTCTCTCTCAAAATAAATATATAAACTTAAAATTTTTTAACATTTATTTATTTTTAAGAGAGAGAGAGTGTGAGCAGCAGAGGGGCCGAGAGAGGGAAACACAGAATTGGAAGCAGGCTCCAGGCTCTGAGCTGTCAGCACAGAGCCTGACACAGGGCTTGAACCCACAAACCGCGAGATCATGAACTGAGCCAAAGTCAGATGCTTATCCTACTGAGCCACCCATGCGCCCCTAAATATATAAATGTTTAAAACAAAAAAGGAAAGAAGCTAAGCTAGAACTGAGAAAAATAATATATCTTTCTCTTTGAACCCAGCATTCAATTCTGTCACAGCCTGAGCAAGTATAACAAAGTATCATAGACTGTGGTTTGTAAACAATAGACATTTATTTCTCACAGTTCCGGAGGCTGGAAGGTTCAGGTCACGGGGTGGACACAGCCAGGTCATAAGGAGAGCCCTCTTCCATGTTTGCAGGTGTCCATCTCCATGTGTCCTCAGGTGGTAAAGAACAGGAGCTCTGATCTCTTCAGTCCCTGGTAAGGACACTAATCTCCCTTCCTGTCGTCTCCCAAAGGCCCCACCTTCCCATACAATCACATTAAAATCTAGGATTTCAACAAATGGACTTGGGTGGGGGCAGGGACGCAGACATTCCGTCCATAACAATTTCTCACTGTCTTGATGCTTTAGGTGGTCTGTCAGTAAGACTGCTTGTGGGTATCTGGGTGGCTCTGTCAATTAGTAGTGTTGGATTCTTGATTTCAGCTCTGGTCATGATCTCATGGTTTGTGACATTGAGCCTCATGTTTGGCTCTGCACTAAGAGTGCGGAGCCTGCTTGGGATTCTCTCTCTCTCTCTCTCTCTCTCTCTCTCTCTGCCCCTTTCCAGTTCAAGCTCTTTCTCTTTCTCAAAATAAATAAGTAAACATCTTTTTTTTTTCTTTTTTGAAAGACTATTTGTGCAGAAAAGCTTGCAGTCCTGTGTCTCCTCCTCTAAGCCCTCGTTGATTTCAGTTGTAGCTTTGCTGGACTTTTCCTTGTACATGCAGCCCTCCAGAACATTGTTTGAGTCTTCCTAATTTCTGCCTCTTCTAGAACTGCACAAGCCTGCTCAATGCTTCTTCAAGTTTAGCATGGAAATGTGGGGGAGGTTTCATCCTCAAGGAGAGACAGGAGCTGGGGGATAAATGCTTCAGCCATCTATCTTTCAGAGGCGCAGTTCTGAGAAGCACTGGGCATGCTCCTCAGAGGTGCTTTCTTCAACAGCAGGGGTCTTATATTCCCTTATGGTACATTGTTTGGATTTTCCACAAACCCTACTTCATGGTCTTGAACCTATTACTAGGGATAACCAGTATGCATCCAATTCCTTGTCTCAGGCTCTCTTTCAGGGCGACCCCAACTCAGACATCCCTTATGCTACCTTCTTCCCAGTACTATGACGCTCGGCTTGCTCTGGGTCTGGATACTTTGCTTCCTTTGGCTCCATTAAGGTTTACTTTTCTCATTATTAGAGGAAGACCATCCTGCTGCTGTTACTGTTAAAATTGAATCATATTGCTTAACAAGCACGTTATGCATATTCACCTCACCCGAAGTGTGTTACAATTAAAGCCACTTTTTATTGAACCTGTAACCCATGTGAGGGCATCCACCAAGGGACCCATGAATATTGGTTCATTAGTCCTCAGCATATCACCAACAAAGAATCAGTATTTGTATTTCTATTTCACAGATGAAAAACTGAGGCTCAGAAAGATTAAGAGATTTCTTTCAAGATCCCAAAAGCTAGTGTGTGATAGAATAAGCATTAAGTCCTGACCTATCTGACTCCAGAACCCATTTTTTAAAAAAAATCACTATTCTGTAGTGCTCACCATATACAGCTCTTAGAAATGAAATTTTCCTTACCAAATACTAATAAGAGCAGCTAAAGAGATGATTGGAGAGGAGGGAGGGACAAGAATTGGTTTGTACCAAATAAGGCAAATTATTTTTTAAAAAGCTTCTGCTCCTTTGCTCAGGCCTGTGGTGTTAGCAAGATGGGAAAGTGTAGTGGTCGGACTTCATCTGCCAGGAAGCGGTGTTGCTGCCGGTGACATTAGAAGAGGCATGACGACAGAACAAGAAAGCTCATTTGGGCACAGCCCTGAGGCCCAATCCTTTTGGAGATACTTCCTATGCGAAGGGAATTATATTAGAAAATTGTACTGGAAAAGCATGGGGTTGAAGCCAAACAGTCAAATTCTGCCATGTGTCAGGGTCCAGCTGATTAAGAACAGGAAAAACAAATCACAGCCTTTTTCTTGAATGATGGTCGCTTGAATTTT
Organism: Suricata suricatta; assembly: GCF_006229205.1. Taxonomy (NCBI): domain Eukaryota; kingdom Metazoa; phylum Chordata; class Mammalia; order Carnivora; family Herpestidae; genus Suricata; species Suricata suricatta. Next base: position 82,387,380 of record NC_043702.1, on the reverse strand, counting down.
ATTGAGGACACTAGTGAAGTTCTGGTTGCTAGATTCGGTCACGAAGGTCATGGTGTTGGTGACATTCCTGGAGTCTGCCTTAGGGTTGTCTCATTCATTCATTCATTCATTCATTTGAGAAAGAGACAAAGCATGAGTGAGGTAGAGGGGCAGAGGAAGAGAAGGAGAGAATCTTAAGCAGACTCCACGGTCAGCACGCAGCCTGATGTGAGGCTCAATGCCAGGACTCTGGGATCATGACGTGTCCTGAAATGAAGAGTCTGATGCTCAACCAACTGGGCCATGTAGGTGTCTGCAAGGTTGTTCAAATGGTCAGTCTCTCTCTCTTTTGGCCTTATAGGAAAGCAAGAAGGAAAGACCAAGATCTTAAGTTTTGTTCATGAAATACAGCAGTATTAAATTTTCTTATGGCAAAAAAAAAAAAAGGCAAAAATGCTTCCTCTAACAACTTGTGATTGGACAATAATTTGAAGTATTGGTTTCATCATGAGACCTGGAGCTCCACTACTTCACGTCTTTTCTGGCTCACAGTGCCTTACACATGGTAGGACTTGGTGAATATACCCTGAATGAATTAAATGTAGTATTGTAGAATATAGTGTAAATTGGCTTCAATAAGCTCAAATGTTTCGTGATCTGCTTTACTGAACAATGCACTTCAGCATCTTTTAAGATGGTTTGTTCTAACGTGTCATATTATTTAAGACAGTGTCTAGAACAATGTCATAAATGGTTCTCAATGAAATAGGGTGACTTCCGTTAATTTAAGACTATTGGAGGCAAAGAGAAGTAGAAAGGTTTCATCTGATGTTACAATATGCACATGATTAGAAAGGTCTGGGTGTGCTAGATTGCAAAGGTCAAGCGTAGTAAACATGAGGCTCTGTGGAGGCAGGGAGAGGCTACCCAGAACAGCCGTGAGAAGATCTGTTCTCCACTTAGGAAAAAAGGAAAGCGTCAGTAGCCCTTCTTTACAACTTAACTTGAGGGAAATGGTTTCTCCATCTGACTCTCCCAATCTTCTCAAAGTTAACATATAACATAAATATTAGAATTTTGACTGCCTTATGAACTGACTACATTTTGGGATCAATTCTTTTTTTTTTTTCTATTTTTTTTATGTCTTTATTTTGAGAGACAGAGAGCAAGCAGGGGAGGGACAGATAGAGAGGGAGACACAGCATCCGAAGCAGGCTCCAGACTCTGAGCTGTCAGCACAGAACCCGATGTGGGGCTCAAACCCACAAACTGGGATGACCTGAGCCAAAGTCAGACGCTTAACTGACTGAGCCACCCAGGCATCCCATGAAATCAATTCTATAAACCTGTCATCTTTATCCTCATGTAGAGGTAGGGGTCCACTCATACAGATATCCCCAACTTTTTGTTTTGTTTTGTTTTTGTTTTTTTACTGTTTACTTATTTATTTTTTTAACATATGCAATTATTTTCCATCATTTACACTGCAGTAGTTACAATTACACTCCAAACAGAAAAG